>NW_027136942.1:300000-550579 GCF_040869045.1 Eurosta solidaginis
GTTCGCAAAGCCCTGGCAGAGAGAAGGCCAAGTGACACGCTCAACAGATCGCCGGTATCGCCAATACCAATCCCTTGCTTCGCTTACAAATAGGATTTGGACATGCTCACATAATAAACTGAAATTGCCGCCTAAGGTATCGACAACCTGACTTTCTATTCTATATATATAAAGCTATCAACTGAAAGACTAGTGGAACCATCAAATTTAATATTCCAGTTTGATATAAGCTGAGCTATTCTTCCCGAGTTTGGAATATTGGTACTATCACTAAACCGTATTTGGTCTATATTTCTATGAAAATTCTGATTCTGAGAATCATACGCTAACTGAGGAATATCAATAGGCCACGAAGGAGTTGATACATTTGGTTGTACCGTGCGAGGTGGATTAACATGTGACGGGCTGTTGTTTACAACAGGTTGCGCCGACTGTGCATTTAGATTTAGTCTCTCTACTAGGTTGGCTATGACACCATCGAGTTTTTGCTCTAGAATTTAGGTAACGCGATTTTCTAAATCGTCAAAAATTGTTGCCTGCCTGGCAGATATCACTGCCGAAACGATGTTTTGGACTCGGTTGTCCTCTTCAGCA
The DNA here is from genome assembly GCF_040869045.1 of Eurosta solidaginis. Taxonomy (NCBI): domain Eukaryota; kingdom Metazoa; phylum Arthropoda; class Insecta; order Diptera; family Tephritidae; genus Eurosta; species Eurosta solidaginis. The sequence continues at coordinate 300,595 of NW_027136942.1, forward strand.
TTGATGTTGATTGCACCTTGCTGTTGAAGTAGAGGTAAACTCGCTGCTCCTTGCGATTGGTGCTCAGGTAAACTACCTGCTCCTTGCTCTAGCGATTCTCGATGTTGGAAACTCGCGCTTAATCTCCGTCTCTCGTTAGGAGGATTTCCTGTCTGGGTAGCTAGACGCAATCTAGTATTCGGGCCTGGTTTCTGGGTAAATTCCTTGCTACAGCAATTCGCGTTGCATTGGGGACATGAGCTCTTCTTTTTGAGCCAAGTCAACAAGCACGTTCGGTGAAAACGGTGGGAACAGACTGTTGTCAAAAGCTGATCATTTTCATGGAAACTTGTCCTACAGATCGTACATCCGTTCTCCATTTTCAAAAGAATTTTGGAAAAAATGAACAAAATAAAAATATAGATTACTAGCTATACTGACTTTTTCCCGTCGTAATATTAACTAGTCTCGAGTAAAAGGGTATTTTTGTTTTAGCAACCTTCGAAAGGATGCCGCAAAATCGAGTTCAGAAAATATATTATAATATTCTTATAATATTAGTATTATTAGGGCGATTCAAAAGAAAACACAAAAAAATATATTGATATCTAATATTGGTCTGTCACAATATAGAATAGTTCCACAAAATTAAACCAAATTTCATAAAAAAATCAAAATATGATAAGTATAGAAAAATCTTCCAAAAAAACTGATAATTATCTATAATCAAAAAATGTTGTTCTGATTCTCCAGTCGTAGGGGTGTCAGAACTGGGTGATATCAGGATAATGTAAGTACGCTGCAATCGTAAGGCATGGATCAAGAGAAAGAAATAATCCACAAATTTAAATAGGTGGAGTAAACAATATTTCAAATTCTTAACAAAACTCAAACGAGTTGGATCTCAAATCTTATCTTGCTTATAAAATTACACAAATTGTTGGGTACTGTCGGTAAACCAGTTAGCATTTAGCTATACTGCAACTTAATTCCTCACAATTGAACAAAATGCAACTAACAAGAAGAAAATGTTTATTTCGAAAATTAAAGATATATAATTTATAAGATCGTCTACATACTTGGTGATTCGCGGTCAATTCCCAAGGCATATAACCCAAAAGAGTTGCAATTCCAGCAAATACTTGAGCACATAAACGCAAAAAAAAATTTATAAGAAAAAATTTAATTCCTTGGTAATTCCTCTTTGCATGAAAAGCTGGTCAAATCCGTAGGCATTAAGCTACATGGATTGCATTCCAAGAAATTTTTCGCTCAAAGATTCTTACATCACCAAAGAACTATGGCCGGACGGACAATAACGTATTCCAAAAGGGAATAAATACTACAGGCCAAAGAATGCTACTTATATAATCTCTCGGGCCCCACACTTGGACGCCATTTTCTGTTATGGTACCTGTGAAAAGGGTGCTATGAAACGTTTGAGTATCGTTCAGAAGTTCTTGTGAGATGCCTCCTGTAGCTGCCGCGTGTGCACTGGCTTGTTCCCGGAGCTTCAGCCTGGGGCGGGGTAGTTCAAACAGCTGCAGGACCAAGATATCTTCTCCCTATTCTACAGTCCTAACAAGAAATATTTATACTTGCACACTAAACGTAAAGAAAACTATCACCTGAATCTTACTTCTACAAGCGTGCTTACGTGTTCAACCCTTATCACTCTGCAGCATATATATAGGTTTCGGCTGCTCTAAACCCACCCTACCTTGGCCTTTAAGATGGTTATAAGGCCCCATTAGACCACCCCCCACTTCCTTCGATCAGACCAAACTAATTATTTTAGCAATCCATTATAAAAACTATATTTATTTACATTCAAGGCATAATTATGTGCTTATGGTACTTAGGATTCTAAGAGAAGAAACTCAACTTTCAAATTTCACATATGCTTCTATCACTTACCTACTAACACATTTTTTTGATGGGTCTTATACAAAAAGTCAATAACTAACCTACCTCAACAGCTGGTATCGTATTTGGTCATTGCCCTATATTCTTAAAGTATGTAATTTTCATGTTCTAATTACATACCTACATACACATGCATTGGTTTTCGCAAAGAAACAGGAAAGGAGCAAACCAAGAACTAGGGAAGAGTGGGAGAACAGAGTCTACCACGTTTGGTTCTCAAATAAAAACAATGTTGGCAGAAAGTTTGAATGAATCAAAAAAAAATGAAATTCTTTGTATTATGAATGAATTCCAGTTCTTTCATGATCTTTGCATAGTTGTGTATGTATGTAGATCAACAAACTAAGCTCCTCCATATGTACGTATCATCGTATGTATGATCACTTAGAAGAGAAGACCAGGATAGTAAACCAAACGTAAAAGAAGTTTAAGTACACTAATTCTGCGTGTACAACCGCACTTGTGTATATAAACACGTATATAGGTACATATGGATGAAAAAAAATTGTTTTTATAATTAGCGAAAAACAATAATTCAATATCACTTACATTGGTGTCAATAAAGCAGTCCCAGGTAGCGAAGAGGCCTCCTTGCTGTGTGCGCTGAAATCTTAGGTTTATGTTTGTTTCATATATGCATATGTTATTTATTTTCCTATCCACCCTAATAAGTATTCATATTTTTAGTTATTGTAAGAAATGAAATGAAACAAATCGACAAGAATTTCAATTGAAAAGCAGAAGAATAGTAAGGGAGGGATCACTAAATGTGATGATCTCCTAAATCACGTGACAGCATGCATGTGTATAAATATGTAAAATGTAGGTGTGCATTGAAATCGAGACTTTAAGATAAAACTAAAAGGAGAAAACCAACTCTTGTTGAGGGAGACTAATAATTATTTTGGCCCTCAAAAATGCCAAAATGACACTCTTATTTTAGTCATAATTTAACAAGTATTATTGTTCTAATTAGATTTTATTTTCATTGACCTAATTAAGTTAGGTTAACAATAAGTTAAAAGGGGTAACTCTTTACTAAATTACCCTTTGGTTTTCTTTAGATAAGAAAGCAAATTCCTATGTAATATTTAGCGCGATTTAAGATTTTTCTTTTTCTCCTCTTTAAATTAATGTATAATTTCCTTCGGAATATAAAATGTTAACACCTTTTATCGCAATTAGCTTAGTGTGTGCACGTGTTTACACACACGTATATATAATGTTAAGTTATTTTTACTTTGGTGCATGTTTAATTTAACATAACATTTATTGGCACGGCAAAGTTAAAAATATTTTACTTTGGGAGCAGTAAAATTCAATTAGGATAAAAAGCAATATATTTGGGAGAGAAAATATGTTTATTTATCTGTGTCACGAATTTGTGGCTTCCAGGTGTAGGATGATGATGCTGATTCGCAGAGGATCGGCCTCCTCCTGGTGGTTTCCGAGTCTTGATGGTGGTAGCAGCTAATTAAAATCTGGATGGTGGTTGCAGCCTCGTAGCCAGCAGAGATTTAACACGCGTTGCCGATTAAAATATTTGAAGCGCACACTTTTTATTTACTACTTTAAATAATATTTATATAACCGCGTCAATATATATTTATATCGTTTGGTTATACCATTAAACGTGGTTTTGAACTCATGATTATGTTGGCGTGTCTCTGCTGGTCTTACCTCCTTACACGTTCGTTCCCAAAAAAGAAAAGAAAGAAGTTTTTCCGGAAACTCAAGTGGGCAATTTTTGAAGGCTGGCAAATCAGCTGTTTCATGAATGTCATTGAAGGAAGTGTTCGGAATGACACAACTTTTAGTACAAATTGGGTTAATTACAAGGGGAAAATGATATATACCCTATCGTAAGTTGTGTGGTTTTTTTCGGAATAATCATTATGACGAATATGTTTTTTTTTCTCAGGCACGTACGCCAGTACACAATTATTTGTTTACCTTTAGGCATATCAACAACAACCCACGTTTTATTCCTTTTTATATTATTAATTTCTGAGTCCATTGCTTTTTTCCGTTCTTTATTTTCATTACAATTTATAGCCTCATCGAACGTATTAGGTATATTTGCATTGACATAGTTCAGGTAAATATAATGTGTAACAGGACTACCGAATCTATTTACAGGACGTTTATTTCGTTGTGAGGTTCTTCCTAATAAGAGGTTTTGCTCATTCTTCTCTTTTTGTTGTAAATTACTTTTTTTGTTTTCATCTTCAAAATTATTTTCCTTTTCGCTACACGATTTTAGGGTAGGTTCAGAGGGTATTTGATTAGGTATATTATTATTGTTCGGCCGGGGTGCTTCTGATCCTTGCGAGAGGTGGGCGCCCTGGGGTCGATCTCAATGGGAATGTGGCGTGTGGAAATAAAATAAGAGAATACGAGATTTCTCGTTATAATGATATGTTTTATTGAGTAGCTAACAAATATACAGGAAAATATATTACCTTGTGAATATGTGACTACGGCAGAGATCGCTGGCGGCAGATGTGTACGCGGTGGCTGTTGAAATCCAAGAGGCCGGTTGTATAGCAAGCTACAACCGTTGACCCGCAAAATGCTCCGTTTTGGAGGGGAAAGGCACCCACACATCAACCCCGACATGCATATGCATGAGTGCTGACAAAAAGCACACATACACGTGCATGTACGTGCATGCACATGCATGAGGGTGATGGTGTGGGTGGTTATAAATTGATTCGAGTATCGAGTATCGATTCGCAGGGTTGCATTGGGGGGATCGCAGACAGATGCGGAAAAAGTTAGGCATCCTGCCTAAACATGCCGGCCCCCCTTGCGATACGCAACATTGTTTTCCGCCAATGACCTCCGCTGAAACGAGAAAAATGACTATAAGATTTACACACTAAACTTAATCTAAATGAGGAGTTCGTCTGACGACGCAAAATGGCCGGGAATCCTTTCCGACTTGCTTCGCATGCCACCTGAGCTAAGATGAAAAAATTAGCGGTTATGAACAGTTAAGTGAATATTTCTTGCCATTGAATTATACATAAATATAGAAATTCAGAATGTAATATGTGTATAGTCGATGGCCAGTAAGGCTGGACGAAGAGGCCGAGGTCTCCGTTCCAGAGTGGCACCATTGTTTGTTATTCTTTGGTTTTTGTCGTTCCGGATGGAGAGGCCGAGGTCTCCATTCCAGATTTGCGGGTTTTTTGTTGGCTGGACGAAGAGGCCGAGGTCTCCGTTCCAGCGTATAACGTGTTGTGTCGCTCTCAGGTCGACTGTGGCATTTTATGTATGTGCCAGGGCGAGTGGTCGTGAGGTTGGTTGGGTGACGCGCGTTTTCGCTGCAGCGCATGTATTTCGTCAGTTGTGTATTATATTATTACCCTACAAAACACTTGGTCACAAAACTTACCCACGCCCATGCAAATGTGACTACGAATATAACCTATCACCGTAAAATGACTAGTCAAATGACGTGGAGTGACGAGAGCGTTTTTGCAAGGTAATTAGTGATGTGATTTCGAGCAGCTTATGCATTTCAACAAAACCAGCAAGATTGCGGTGTGTGGGAGGTTGGAACGGACGTGATTCCAAGCCACCCGCGCAAAATTACTTGTTTTCGTGATACGCGTGTTGTTTTATTAACGCAAAAAAAAATTTATAAGAAAAAATTTAATTCCTTGGTAATTCCTCTTTGCATGAAAAGCTGGTCAAATCCGTAGGCATTAAGCTACATGGATTGCATTCCAAGAAATTTTTCGCTCAAAGATTCTTACATCACCAAAGAACTATGGCCGGACGGACAATAACGTATTCCAAAAGGGAATAAATACTACAGGCCAAAGAATGCTACTTATATAATCTCTCGGGCCCCACACTTGGACGCCATTTTCTGTTATGGTACCTGTGAAAAGGGTGCTATGAAACGTTTGAGTATCGTTCAGAAGTTCTTGTGAGATGCCTCCTGTAGCTGCCGCGTGTGCACTGGCTTGTTCCCGGAGCTTCAGCCTGGGGCGGGGTAGTTCAAACAGCTGCAGGACCAAGATATCTTCTCCCTATTCTACAGTCCTAACAAGAAATATTTATACTTGCACACTAAACGTAAAGAAAACTATCACCTGAATCTTACTTCTACAAGCGTACTTACGTGTTCAACCCTTATCACTCTGCAGCACATATATAGGTTTCGGCTGCTCTAAACCCACCCTACCTTGGCCTTTAAGATGGTTATAAGGCCCCATTAGACCACCCCCCACTTCCTTCGATCAGACCAAACTAATTATTTTAGCAATCCATTATAAAAACTATATTTATTTACATTCAAGGCATAATTATGTGCTTATGGTACTTAGGATTCTAAGAGAAGAAACTCAACTTTCAAATTTCACATATGCTTCTATCACTTAACTACTAACACATTTTTTTGATGGGTCTTATACAAAAAGACAATAACTAACCTACCTCAACAGCTGGTATCGTATTTGGTCATTGCCCTATATTCTTAAAGTATGTAATTTTCATGTTCTAATTACATACCTACATACACATGCATTGGTTTTCGCAAAGAAACAGGAAAGGAGCAAACCAAGAACTAGGGAAGAGTGCGAGAACAGAGTCTACCACGTTTGGTTCTCAAATAAAAACAATGTTGGCAGAAAGTTTGAATGAATCAAAAAAAAATGAAATTCTTTGTATTATGAATGAATTCCAGTTCTTTCATGATCTTTGCATAGTTGTGTATGTATGTAGATCAACAAACTAAGCTCCTCCATATGTACGTATCATCGTATGTATGATCACTTAGAAGAGAAGATCAGGATAGTAAACCAAACGTAAAAGAAGTTTAAGTACACTAATTCTGCGTGTACAACCGCACTTGTGTATATACACACGTATATAGGTACATATGGATGAAAAAAAATTGTTTTTATAATTAGCGAAAAACAATAATTCAATATCACTTACATTGGTGTCAATAAAGCAGTCCCAGGTAGCGAAGAGGCCTCCTTGCTGTGTGCGCTGAAATCTTAGGTTTATGTTTGTTTCATATATGCATATGTTATTTATTTTCCTATCCACCCTAATAAGTATTCATATTTTTAGTTATTGTAAGAAATGAAATGAAACAAATTGACAAGAATTTCATTTGAAAAGCAGAAGAATAGTAAGGGAGGGATCACTAAATGTGATGATCTCCTAAATCACGTGACAGCATGCATGTGTATAAATATGTAAAATGTAGGTGTGCATTGAAATCGAGACTTTAAGATAAAACTAAAAGGAGAAAACCAACTCTTGTTGAGGGAGACTAATAATTATTTTGGCCCTCAAAAATGCCAAAATGACACTCTTATTTTAGTCATAATTTAACAAGTATTATTGTTCTAATTAGATTTTATTTTCATTGACCTAATTAAGTTAGGTTAACAATAAGTTAAAAGGGGTAACTCTTTACTAAATTACCCTTTGGTTTTCTTTAGATAAGAAAGCAAATTCCTATGTAATATTTAGCGCGATTTAAGATTTTTCTTTTTCTCCTCTTTAAATTAATGTATAATTTCCTTCGGAATATAAAATGTTAACACCTTTTATCGCAATTAGCTTAGTGTGTGCACGTGTTTACACACACGTATATATAATGTTAAGTTATTTTTACTTTGGTGCATGTTTAATTTAACATAACATTTATTGGCACGGCAAAGTTAAAAATATTTTACTTTGGGAGCAGTAAAATTCAATTAGGATAAAAAGCAATATATTTGGGAGAGAAAATATGTTTATTTATCTGTGTCACGAATTTGTGGCTTCCAGGTGTAGGATGATGATGCTGATTCGCAGAGGATCGGCCTCCTCCTGGTGGTTTCCGAGTCTTGATGGTGGTAGCAGCTAATTAAAATCTGGATGGTGGTTGCAGCCTCGTAGCCAGCAGAGATTTAACACGCGTTGCCGATTAAAATATTTGAAGCGCACACTTTTTATTTACTACTTTAAATAATATTTATATAACCGCGTCAATATATATTTATATCGTTTGGTTATACCATTAAACGTGGTTTTGAACTCATGATTATGTTGGCGTGTCTCTGCTGGTCTTACCTCCTTACACGTTCGTTCCCAAAAAAGAAAAGAAAGAAGTTTTTCCGGAAACTCAAGTGGGCAATTTTTGAAGGCTGGCAAATCAGCTGTTTCATGAATGTCATTGAAGGAAGTGTTCGGAATGACACAACTTTTAGTACAAATTGGGTTAATTACAAGGGGAAAATGATATATACCCTATCGTAAGTTGTGTGGTTTTTTTCGGAATAATCATTATGACGAATATGTTTTTTTTTCTCAGGCACGTACGCCAGTACACAATTATTTGTTTACCTTTAGGCATATCAACAACAACCCACGTTTTATTCCTTTTTATAGTATTAATTTCTGAGTCCATTGCTTTTTTCCGTTCTTTATTTTCATTACAATTTATAGCCTCATCGAACGTATTAGGTATATTTGCATTGACATAGTTCAGGTAAATATAATGTGTAACAGGACTACCGAATCTATTTACAGGACGTTTATTTCGTTGTGAGGTTCTTCCTAATAAGAGGTTTTGCTCATTCTTCTCTTTTTGTTGTAAATTACTTTTTTTGTTTTCATCTTCAAAATTATTTTCCTTTTCGCTACACGATTTTAGGGTAGGTTCAGAGGGTATTTGATTAGGTATATTATTATTGTTCGGCCGGGGTGCTTCTGATCCTTGCGAGAGGTGGGCGCCCTGGGGTCGATCTCAATGGGAATGTGGCGTGTGGAAATAAAATAAGAGAATACGAGATTTCTCGTTATAATGATATGTTTTATTGAGTAGCTAACAAATATACAGGAAAATATATTACCTTGTGAATATGTGACTACGGCAGAGATCGCTGGCGGCAGATGTGTACGCGGTGGCTGTTGAAATCCAAGAGGCCGGTTGTATAGCAAGCTACAACCGTTGTCCCGCAAAATGCTCCGTTTTGGAGGGGAAAGGCACCCACGCATCAACCCCGACATGCATATGCATGAGTGCTGACAAAAAGCACACATACACGTGCATGTACGTGCATGCACATGCATGAGGGTGATGGTGTGGGTGGTTATAAATTGATTCGAGTATCGAGTATCGATTCGCAGGGTTGCATTGGGGGGATCGCAGACAGATGCGGAAAAAGTTAGGCATCCTGCCTAAACATGCCGGCCCCCCTTGCGATACGCAACATTGTTTTCCGCCAATGACCTCCGCTGAAACGAGAAAAATGACTATAAGATTTACACACTAAACTTAATCTAAATGAGGAGTTCGTCTGACGACGCAAAATGGCCGGGAATCCTTTCCGACTTGCTTCGCATGCCACCTGAGCTAAGATGAAAAAATTAGCGGTTATGAACAGTTAAGTGAATATTTCTTGCCATTGAATTATACATAAATATAGAAATTCAGAATGTAATATGTGTATAGTCGATGGCCAGTAAAGCTGGACGAAGAGGCCGAGTTCTCCGTTCCAGAGTGGCACCATTGTTTGTTATTCTTTGGTTTTTGTCGTTCCGGATGGAGAGGCCGAGGTCTCCATTCCAGATTTGCGGGTTTTTTGTTGGCTGGACGAAGAGGCCGAGGTCTCCGTTCCAGCGTATAACGTGTTGTGTCGCTCTCAGGTCGACTGTGGCATTTTATGTATGTGCCAGGGCGAGTGGTCGTGAGGTTGGTTGGGTGACGCGCGTTTTCGCTGCAGCGCATGTATTTCGTCAGTTGTGTATTATATTATTACCCTACAAAACACTTGGTCACAAAACTTACCCACGCCCATGCAAATGTGACTACGAATATAACCTATCACCGTAAAATGACTTGTCAAATGACGTGGAGTGACGAGAGCGTTTTTGCAAGGTAATTAGTGATGTGATTTCGAGCAGCTTATGCATTTCAACAAAACCAGCAAGATTGCGGTGTGTGGGAGGTTGGAACGGACGTGATTCCAAGCCACCCGCGCAAAATTACTTGTTTTCGTGATACGCGTGTTGTTTTATTAACAAACGTACGTTAAAATAGATGAATAAACCGAGTTTAAAACGAAGCGTAGAGGCTGACGAAGGTATGTATTTAATTTTGTGTGAAAGCTCATGACGAACAGCGCAAATCGTAATTAAATTGGAAAGTGTACCAACTGCCGGTGCTTGCATGCAGATTGGCGATGCGTTCTCAACAACGCGTTCTATCTGCACGTACCATTTTGAGATGGCATGCAACCCTGTCGTGTATTTATTGGTCAGCTGACAGCTGGTATGGTGAATTTGTGGCGTGCGAATATATATATACATATATGTATTTGCTTGCCATTGAAAGAAAACTAGGTCACTGGGGCAGTAGCACACTAAGCCGGTAGAAACAGTTGACTTTTCCAATTTCGGGATTTTTGTCGTGTCGGGATTCTTTTATTTCGGGGCTCGGATTGTTTTTGCACCGAGCCCTTATAATGAGTTTTTGTGATGTTTGTTGTTGAAAAACAACAATTCCTGCCCCCCGCCAAAAAACAGGCAGTACCGACGGCAAAAAAAATAAAAACAAAAAAAATTTTTTTGTTGTTTTTTTTTTTTTGTTTGTAAATGAGAGCATTAATATTTAAGGAGGTTTTTGCCTTTATTTTTGTGAGTAAGTATGTTTTGGGACTGCCCGGGCGCCCATATGGGTTAAAAAAAATGCCGATCCCGATTTTGTGTTTTGCGGGTTTTCGGTACCCGGTTGCCTCTTTTTATGCAACACTAATATGATATGGCGAGCCAAGTAGGCATACATACATACATATGTACATACGTTGGTTACAAATATGCCAACGGCAAAAGACAAAGCAACTGAACATTCATACACACTCGTGTATCGAATGTAAAATTCCATTGAATTGAAAGAAGCGGTAAAAAATCGAATGATTTTTTTTTTCGCTCTTTCAATTCTTTTTACTACGGCGATTGAAGCATGACGCATGGACAATTGGAAGAAAATGGTAAGTTCGTTTTAAGATTTTTTCATTTGATATATTCTTTTAGTTTAAATTATTAATTCATTTTTCTTTATTTTCAGGTGACTGGTGATGGAGATCCAGGAGAGGTGATGGGTTTTATGTGTCGCTCCTTTTTTTTGTTTTCTAGGTTACCGGCATCGCAAAGGGGTGCTCCAACTGCGGCGTCGGCCGCGCCGTCAGTTGTCACACTTTTGCGATGCCCATTGATGCATGCACTAATGGCTTTTTCTCTTTTTCTTTACAGATTTTGTCATGGATATTTCTGGGCACTAGAGTTAACCTTGGAAGTTACAGGTTTGGAAGCTGGGGAAAGCTTTTCAGAAGTGCAGCAAGCGAGTGCTGCTGGCACTATACACGGCAATGACGAAGTAATGGAACATTGTGAAGATTCGCAAATTGCGAGCTTTGCCAAATCAGGAGAATTGAGGCGACAGAAACTGCATCATGGTGAAAGACCATTTAAATGCAAATATTGTGAATTAAGCTTTGTGCGAGCGGATGATTAGCGCCGTCATACACGTACCCCTGCCGGAGAAAAACCCAATAAGTGCAACTATTGCAAGCGCCCTTTTGCTCAAAGTAATGATCGTATTAGACGTACATATAGAGAAAGGTATGCCGCTGTATAAGAATCCATTGGAGAAGGGTCGCTGATTAAGGGTCACCTTACAAATGCAGATATTGAAAAGGCGATAGAGACGTTTGAGGACATATGTGAAAAATACAAGTGCATCTCAATGAAACATGAGCTCTTGAGTATGACAATTCGAATATGGCTACTAATGCTTCAGTAAAGGGTGTGCAAAATGGTAATAACTCGACATCACCAGCCAATGGTGGTGCGGGCGCCGCTCCAGTGTCTGAGACTAGCGATGACTCGAGCTTGAGCAGCGTTGATAAGGGTTTCCGATGATGGGCCAAATAGATGTGCGACCGTGAGCTTTCACTGTAAGGCGACTTAGCTGCCGCTGGCAGAGAAACATTACGATTGCGTAAGGTGAGTGAAAACGTGATTCCCCTACCTTTTCACATCTGTGCTATAAAATATCACCATCTATAAATTATAGGTAACAATTCGGCCGCGCGTAGTTGTTGCTGATGGATTTGTTGTGGGGAGCTGGATCTCGGGGGCAGGACCTCGTGTGGACAAGATACAAGTAAACGTAAGAGTTCGAAGGAAGGCATCCCAGATTTGGCACAATACCTACCTCGGTAAATTTCGATTGGAATGTGAGTAACTTGCTTTTTTTTTTTTGTATTTTGGGGACCTATTATGGTTCTAGTTTTGAGCATGATACACTATTAGAAGGTAGAACCCATCATGGCCGCCAAAAGGAGAGAATGGTTTTCCCTTTTTTTTGAACTTCATTTCGGCTCACCGGTTCCACCTTGTAATATCGGTATCATGGTTTTGAGTGTGCGTTCTGGAACGGAAGTAAAAATTTGAGAACGGGCGTACTTGAACCCAATTCTGTCTAAGATAAGCTAAACAACAACCTATGATGGGTCTAATCTCAAAGTTCGAAACTCAATAGCTGTGTTTTGAAGGATAATTTGAACTGCGGTAGTACATACCTGTGCTTACGCGGCTGATGCCAGTTTCACACAGAGGCTTAATGAAACAAAAAGGGCCTTTATGAAAAGGGAACCTTAATTATTTCAATAAATCCGATTGATATTCGATTAAGTCTCTGTGCGCAAATGGAGCAGATTCGAAAGATCTGCCTTTGAATTATGACACAACCTTCTCAAGTAACTGTCGCTGTACATTTCGGACTTGTTCCAAAGTTAAAAGCAAAGAGAAGGGAGGATATCATTGTGGAAGATCTGACTTCCAAGTCGGGTGGGAGAGGATAAGTACCCTAGTCCTATTTCTTGAAAATATATTGGATGTTTCGAAACGACTTTCGCTAAATACCCACCGAGACCCGATTAACTCCTGAATTATAAATCGGTATGACGAATGAATAGTTGTTAATTATCCGTTTAGGGCCTTTTTAATTAGAAGTAAGATAGGACCACATGCCGAAGTTCATAAGGTTAGCATTAATTCAGCTACCGGTCGGCAAAGACAACCACGAATGTTCAGACTTATTCTCACTATTTCTTCGTCAATAAAAATATAAGTTTAAGCACAAGCGGTTGGGACCGCAATGTGCCAAATATGATGAACCCCCAAAAGGCTATTTGAGGGATTCTCCAGTCTGCAAAGAAGTCTCTCTTCTTATTGAATTTTATAAGCGTCCAGGCATATTAGGAGGGTTTTTCTTCGATTTTAAAACCTTTACTAGTTGGATACGGAATTCCGATTTCATATCCTCAGATAAGTGAGAGTGTATGTGATATGAGGAATTCTGATAAATTCTGTTGGCCGAGTGCATGTGTGTTCTGTTGCAGACCGTGAGTCTGCGTTAGGGTTCTGGTATACTCGCTCGGGGGAGCGAGTGACCTTGGGTGTGATTTTGTAATTTCTTAACAAATACGTGTTTTGTGGCAGATCGGTTCGCCCTTCTGCGGTAGGCTTTTCTGGTATCCTCGTTATGGGAGAACGAGTGAGTGGGATGGTTTTTGGTGTCCTCGTTATGGGAGAACGAGTGAGTGGGATGGTTTCTGGTGTCCTCGTTATGGGAGAACGAGTGAGTGCGATGGTTTCTGGTGTCCTCGTTATGGGAGAACGAGTGAATTTGGGTTTTCTTTGGAAGCTTAAGGGTAGAGTGGGCTGAGTCTCTCTAGGTTCTGTGGTAGATAGAGGATCTGCGTTAGGTTAGGGTAGATTTTTGTGAAAAGAGGGATGGGGAGTAAAGGAGGGATTGTTAAGAGGAGCCCGTGGTCCTCTCACAATCGATCTCCGTAGGGAGAAGAATCAGTTTGACCAAAGGTCGTCTGACTTGACCCTTCTCGGATATGAGGTCGACTACACGTACTCGGTTATCTTCGCCGGGGTGCACGTTGACGACTCTACCTAACCTCCATTCTTTGGGAGATAAGTTGTCCTCTTTGAGGACGGCGAGATCTCCCACTTGTATGTTTTCCTTGGGATGCTTCCACTTCACTCGTTTTTGAAGTTCGCATAGATATTCCACCTTCCATCGCTTGCAGAAAGTATGATGGAGGGCTTTGAGTTTCTGCCACCGATTTATCATCGAGGCAGAGCTTTCACTAGCATCTGGTTCTGGCGGAGCCAGTAGGTGGCTGCCCGTTAGGAAATGTCCTGGGGTTAGTGGTTCCAGATACGTTGGGTCATTCGACCCTGGACTGAGTGGGCGCGAGTTGAGGCACGCCTCAATCCTGCACAATAGGGTTTGGAACTCCTCCATGGTATACTTATGGGGAGACGCGATCTTTTTGAAGTGGCTTTTAAAGCTCTTCACTCCCGCCTCCCACAAGCCGCCCATATGTGGAGCAGCGGCGGGAATAAAATGCCAGCTTAATGCTTGATGATTGTACTTTGAGACTGTTTTCTCGGCTTTCTGCCAGGAAGGCTTTAAACTCGGATCGTAAAGATCTTGACGCTCCGACAAAGTTTGTACCATTGTCGGAGTAGATGTTTTTCGGACATCCTCTTCTCGCGATAAAACGCGCAAAGGCTGCGAGAAAGCATGGAGTACTAAGGTCACTAGTGGCTTCTAAGTGGATGGCCTTAGTGGAGAAACAGACAAAAAGGCATACGTAGCCTTTTGACAGTCGACATCCCCTACCGCGGTAGCTTTTGATGTCGAAAGGCCCCGCAAAGTCTACCCCGGTATTGGTGAACGCGCGGGTAAAAGTAGTCCGTTCGCAGGGAAGGGTACCCATAAGTTGGGACTGCGCCTGTTTTCGATGAATAGTGCAGGTTTTGCAATTATGAATGGTTGCCCTAATCATGGTTTTAATGTTAGGTATCCAGTATTGGGTGCGTATCAGACGTAACATGAGTTGGTTTTCCCCACGCAGACTTTGTTGATGAAACATTAGGACTGTCAGACGGGATAAACGGCAGTTGTATGGGAGGAGGGTTGGGTGGCGTTCAGTAAAAGGCTAAGTCCTTTGACGCCCCGTGTCGCCCTCCTACTCGAATGACGCCATGTTGGTCTAGGTAGGGATTAAGTGAGAGTATTGCACTTTTCCCTGCAATTGGTTTTCCGATCATTATATTCGGAACTATAATGTTGTTTCTGATAGATTTTAATTAAGAGTTGGGTTACTGATTTGATCTCATCCGGAGAGATTAAAGGTGACTCGACCTGAAATGATTTTTTTGTTTTGGGGTGAGTTGTTCAGTAGAACCTCATAACGTATGAGAGCACTCGCAAAGCCCTAGGTAGGTCTGAAAAGCGTTGGAGAACATCGGTAGTATTTACTGTTGTTGTTGCGCATGTCTTCGCCCTCTTTTCCTCTACGGTGGTGATGTAGTCACTTTCTTGTGCTGGCCATTGGGAAGTGTCTTCTTGCAGCCAAGAAGGTCCCTGCCACCACAACGAATTGTTGACCAATTCAGACGCAGGTAATCCTCTGCTACCTAAATCTGCTGGGTTAGATTCTGAGTTTACATGCAGCCAGTCCTTATTTCCGACCATGTTGATGATCTTGGTGATCCGATGTGCAACGAAAGTGGACCAGGAACACGGTGGTTTCCTTATCCATGCGAGGACGATAGTTGAATCCGTCCAAAGGTGCACTCTCACTGGTCCCAACTTAAGGTTTCTGAAAATGGATTCGGTGATTTCCGCTAACAGCACGGCTCCGCAAAGTTCCAAACGTGGAAGAGAAAGAGTTTTCACTGGGGCTACTCGGGTTTTGGCTAGGAGTAGGTTTGTGCAGACATTATCATCCGTTTTGACACGCATGTAAATGACTGCTGCATAAGCCTTCTCGGATGCGTCACAAAATCTATGGATCTCGATGTTCGGTTCCTGGAGAAAAGTTGATCCATCTAGATATCCTGATTTTATCGATTTCATGGTATTGGTCGGTGAAGGTTTTCCATCGTTCCAGCGTACTGGTAGATACTGGTTCGTCCCAAGCGGTGCCTTCCAACCAAATACTCTGCATGAGTATTTTTGCCACAATGACCATTGGTGCCAGCCATCCCAAGGGATCGAAAAGTTTGGCGATTGCTGATAGTATCGCTCTCTTCGTAATGTTTTCCGGGTTGTCCAGCGTCCCTGCTCTGAAATAAAATAAATCGGAGAGGGCATTCCATCGAATGCCTAACGCTTTAACTGAACTGTTATCTTCGAATGCCAGGAAGTTTTCATTGAGCAGGTCTGCTTTAGGGATGTCCCTTAGAATGTCCCCTGAATTGGATGTCCATTTGCGAAGTGGAAAGCCCGCTGAGTGTAGGACTCGACGAATTTCATCTCTGGCTTTAATAGTCGATGTGATCGTATGTCCACCCGCTAACACGTCATCTACATACATGTATTCTCGTAGTATGTTAGCCGCTGTAGGGTGTGAATTTGACACGTCGTCTGCCAGTTGTAGGAGCGTTCTTATCGCGAGATATGGAGCGCAATTCACTCCGAAGGTAACCGTCTTTAATTCGTAAAGACTAATAGGGTCATTCGGGGAAGTGCGATGCACAATACGTTGAAATTTAGTGTGATTTTCGTTCACCCAAATTTGTCGATACATCTTTTCGATGTCGCTATTGAAGACGAAACGGTATAGTCTCCAACGTAAGATAAGGATGGGTAGATCGGCTTGTAGAACTGGGCCTGGGAGTAGAATATCATTTAAGCTATTACCGTTGGCCGTAGGGCTCGAGGCATTGAATACGACGCGTACCTTTGTAATGGTACTTTCCGCTTTAATAACGGCGTGGTGGGCAGGAAGTAATGATCCGAATCGTCGGATGGGATATTCTTTTTTAATTTTCTCATATGTCCGAGCGTTTCATATTCTGACAACACTCGAACATACTCTTTACCTAAGTCTGGGTTTTTTTTTTTTTTATTTATTTTTTATTTATTTATACAAATTTATTTATTTATTTACTTGTATGTCTATTATACAGCAGACACTTAAGAATATAGTACAACTAATGTAAATTAAGTATTACTTAAAAAATAGGTCTTTAGTTTGAACTGTATAACCGATTTGGTATACGTAAAATCTAAATTCAGAAAATTTGAGAAATAGTTGTAATCAGACATAATTCTATTCAAGGGAGCGTTAGCACCATAGATTGTTCTGTTAAATCCAACACGAAAACCAACAAAATTTCGTAAATTTCTGCAGGGCACATTAAAGTTAACTAGCTGAAGTAAGGAAGGACAATCTATCCTGCCAGAAACAAGATCCATAATAAATGTAACCGATAATAGCGTTCTCCTATCGGATAACGATACCAAACTAATTAATCGACAACGAGCAACGTACGACGGAATCCGTTCAGTAAAGTTAAGAGAGCGTAAAGCAAAACGAACAAAGCACTTTTGGACTTTCTCCAGACGATTTATGTGGACTGAATGGTATGGTCTCCAAATGACAGCTGCGTATTCCATTTTAGAACGGACAAAAGCCGAGTACAAAAGCTTATAGGTATATGGGTCTGAAAAATTAGAAGAGTGGCGTTTCACAAAGGCAAGTGTTCCAAAAGAATTTGTAATTATGTAGTTTAAATGAGTAGTAAAATTTAGTTTGCTATCAAAATACACGCCAAGATCTTTAATTTCATTAACCTCAGAAAGGCACGAGTCCGCCAACCAGTAGCAAGTATCCAAAGGCTTGACCATTTTAGAGTAAGTTACTTTGAAACACTTGTTAATATTTATATAAAGCCTGTTCAAGGCGCAATAATCTAAAAATTTATTAAGTTCACTTTGAAGCGCCGATGAATCACGCGAGTCACTTATTTCAGAATATATTTTAAGATCATCGGCATATAAGAGAAATCTAGACGAGTTAAAACAAAAGAAACATCATTAATAAACAAGATGAATAATAAAGGACCTAATATGCTACCTTGAGGTACACCAGATGTAGCAATGAATGGATCCGAGAATGCCCCATCTATAGCAACTATGCAACTCCTGTTATGTAAATAAGATTTTATCCATTTGAGGATACTGGAATGAAAACCCAGGAATGCAAGTTTCTCAATGAGGATTACGTGAGAAATTTTGTCAAACGCCTTAGAAAAATCAGTATAAATCGTATCAAGCTGAAGACCATTACGAAAGCACGAATGGCAATCCTCAGTAAAGACTGAAAGATTGGTAACTGTCGAGCGTGCTGCCACAAATCCATGCTGATTTGCGCAAATTATATATTTCACATGAAAATAAAGTTTCTCTTTTACAATGCATTCAAATAGCTTGGCAACAGACGACAACTTGGATATAGGCCTATAATTTAAAATATCATTTTTATTTCCACTTTTAAAAATAGGGGTAATAGAAGTGCTTTTCCAATCATCAATGAAAACCCCTGAAGCTAGGGACAGATTAAAAATAAGCATGAGAGGTTTTACCATCGAGGTACAATTTTTCAAAAGTTTCATGGAAAGCCCGTCAACATCGGTATGCGAAGAGTCTTTGACACTCTTTAAACCTTCGATGACATCCACTTCAAATAATACCAAAGATCCAAAATCAATAGAAGAACACGGTTTATCGTTGAGGCTAACACGTAACGCATCTAGGTCGTTTACAGTCAAGTCCTCATCTGATACAAAGTTCGATGAAAAGAAGTTCGCAAATAGATTGGCAGCCTCACTGATCGATGAGGCTGAGACATTGTTGTAGTACACTGTTTTGGGAATATTCGATACATTTTTTTTCGACTTAACATAAGCCCAGAACTTTTTAGGATTATTCTTAATGTTTTTCTCAAAGTTATTAATATAATTGTCATATAAAAGTTTATTCAAATCATTAAATTTTTTATTGTAATAAGCATGCAACTCAAAAAAGTTGGCTCTTTTTATGGCTTTGTACTTTTTGAAAAACTTATTTCTCAAATTTTTCAGATGCTTAAGCTCTGCCGAGTACCAAGGAAACTTATATAATTTACTCTTAATAGCAGGGATATATTTATGACACAAAGCTGCCAGAGAGCTCTTAAGGATACTGAAGCAGGTTGCAACTTCTTTATTTTTAAACGCGGAGTCCCAATCAATGTTGTTCAACTCTGCATCAAAAGCATTAAAATTGCAACGATCAAAATTAAAGGACGGTTTGGTCATAGAGGTAGACGATTTGAAAAATTCTAAAAATTCAACTTCCAATAAGATCGGGATATGATGCAAATTAGCAGGTGATATACAAGTTGCAGCCTGCGATAACACAAAATTCAATTCATTACTTATGAAAATCAAATCCAGAAAGCGATGCAGCTTATTACATAAATCATTAATTTGCGTTAAGCCGATACTTAAAAAGTTATCTATGACATAAGATTCAATAGCACTTGTAATATTTACAGCAGTTAAGTAGGAATTGTTATCAAGATAATTCCAGTTAACAGAGCTCAAATTGAAATCGCCAAGAACGCATAATTGATTGTTACCAATGTCTTGATGAATTGAGAGAATGTTGTCAATATGCGATTTGTAGACACATTCATCACTCAATGGCGGAATATAAGAAACACAAATATAGAGGTAACCAGTGGAACCACACAAACGGACACAAAGTTGATCGAGGAGGGAGTCGTTATCACGCAATTCACAAAATGACGCATGCAAATTGCACCGGGCTGCTATTAACACACCTCCACCTCTCTTGCAGCCAGTTCTAATAGGATCTCTGTCCTTACGAAAAACATCATAACAGCGTATGTCAAAAAATTCAGCATCGAAAAAATTTGAATTGAGCCATGTCTCAGTTAGAACCAACACATCATATTCTAAAAGAGAGCTTATCATGCAAACATCACTTGTCTTACTTCTAAGACCAGAAGTGTTTTGGTAATAAATCTTAATTTTCTCATAAGCACTGCCTCGATCTATTAGGTTCGAGGTGGTTGCTTCACTTCTCTTTGAAAAAAACGGAACGGACGAACAGACACATTCGCCGGCCAAATCTCTGGATTCATCAGTTTTTTATATTCGGTTTCAACCACACCCAATTTGAAATTAACAAATCTAAGAGAATTTGTATCAATCTCTTTTTTTACCAGCTTATGGCAGCACAAATGTTGCTTACCAACATGCGCATATTTTTCGACATGCTCCATAATATTCTCCGGCTGAACCGAAGGCTTAAATGAAGCTAAATGCAAATATTTAAAACGGGCAGCAACCAGCAAATCATCGCTCTCACCAGTTCCTACCAGTGGTTTTTCTTACTGCCTCTGTTTCTTTTTATTTTTGCTCTTATTTTCCACTACCACCCATGCATTATTATTATCCGAAGCTGAGTTAGTAAGAGATGGAGAGATCGTATTTTCTGCATTATCAAAACGCGATTTATGCACCGGTTTGTTGGTAGGAGCATTAGCAAGCTCATTATTGTTTACACAAGCATTGAATTTCACTGTACTATCCATTGGCGCAGCAGAATGAAGCGAAGTAGAGGGCACAGCAGAAAACGAAAACACCTCAGCATTGTTGGTATTTGGCACACTAGGAGAACTAACAATTGCAGCAGAATTAATTGCAGAGTGTAAGCAACCAGAATTTAAGAGCTTATGCTTCAGGTCTTTGACCTCGATCACCAAATCAGCAACAATGGAATGCAAATTGTTATTGACACATTTATCACAATTGAACACTATATTTTTGTTGCTTTTCATAAAATTTGTTATGTTGTCATCAATGCTCTTGCATGAACTATGAACTACGGCCTTGCAAAGTGAGCAACTTAATGCATTATCTTTGGCAATAGATTTACCGCATAAATCACACCTCGTACGTAAGAGCGACATTGTAACGAAAAATAAATAGCAATACAAACACGGAGCTAAGAAAAAACACGTCCGTTTAGCCTGACTTCACTTTACACGAATGTTATTAGCCGCCCCTCATTCCGGAAGAATTGAGAGCATGCACGCTTCAGGGATGGTCCTAAGTTAATATTCTTAGGATAATCCTGCCGGAATGGTAGTGATACGGTGAACCTTCCATTCTCACTTCGCTGCGTTGTTTCTTTAAATAGTTGTTCGCAGTACCTTTCATCTTCATTTAATATTTAATTTTTGGGTACATTTTCTACCTCCCAGAAAGTTTTGAGTTGGTTGTCTAACGCAACCTCGTTGTAGAAAGACATAATGCTCTTCGTTGGATTCGGTGATTCGATACGACCGGTTAGTATTCAACCGAACACTGTCTCTTGGGCTAAGAGTGTGTTTAGCACATTCTTCTTTATACCGCTCTTTATAATGTGGGGATATATGTCTCCGCCAAGTATGAGGTCTACGTCTTCGTTGACGTAGAACCTCTTGTCTGCCAAAATCAAGTCTGGGAATGCCTGCATAGTCATTGCGTTGATATGGCAGGATGGAAGATTCCCAGTGAGTTTCGCTAGAACTAGTACGGGTGTAGTCAGGCTGAAGCAGGGATCCACTGGTGAACGTAATTCGATGTTGGATGCTTCTTTCACCTGAGCTGACACCGCATTTGTGATGCCTGAAACATGGGCATGCATTTTCCTCGCTGGCAAATTGATTCTGCGTTTCAGTCTTTCAGTTATAAAGGAACATTCAGACCCAGAATCAATTAATGCCCGCGCGGAGAAGTCGGTACCATTATGGTGAATGTGTACGCGAGCGGTTCCTAATAGCACGCCTGTGCTGGAATTGGCATGGCAGGATTTGACATTCTGATTCGCAGAGGAAGGTGGTTGTCCCGATTCCTGTCTTTTCCTTGCCTGTGCCGAAGTTGATGGGGCATTATCCGCATCTTTGAAGGGATTTCGCACCGCCGGTTGCTGAAGTGTGTCCGCATGCAGGAGCGTGTGGTGACGAGAGTGGCATTTGGAACAGTTGTACGAACTGGTGCACCTCGTCACTGTGTGTCCTGGGGATAAACAATTCAGGCAGCCATTTGTGGATTTGACGAATTTAATCCTTTCTACCGGGTTTAAATCGCAAAAACGTGAACAGTTGCGTAATCTGTGCTCCGTAGATTTGCACATTTTACATATTGATTTTGGTGTTTGCTTGGTTACTTTGGTTTGAAAAGCACCAAGTTTTTTTGTGGGGTTTTCCGTCGACTGGCGCGACGTGTTTGATTTTTGCACTTTAGAAGTGGCATTCCCTGTAAAACCAGACACGGTTTCAAGTGTCTGGAAACGATTTGACAAGAATTTGTCCATATCCTCCCACTTGGATATGTCCGTCTTGTGGTCAATGCTCTGCTCCCATAGAGCCAACGTATTTTCAGGTAATTTTGTCGAACATAAATAGGTAATAATCGCATCCCAATTTGAAACATCGATCTGATGTGTTTTTAAAGATGCCAAGCAATTATTTATGTCGCGCTGTAAGGTTTTGATAGAGCTGCCGCACTCGCTATCTATCTTTTTTAGATTAAACAAAATTTGTAGTTGTGAGTTTACGAGAATCCGCTTATTCTCGTATCTCTCACATAGGTTTTTCCAGGCTGTTTCGAAGCCTTCATTTGTCAAAGGACATCTCTTGACAATGTCCTTTGCCTCACCTTGGGTTTTTTGGTTAAGGTGGAACAACTTTTCTACCGGGCTTAAGCGACTGTTATTTTTATAGATGGCCGTGAACAGGTCACGAAACGTTGGCCAAGATAGGTAGTCGCCCTTGAATACCTCAGTATCGCAGGCTGGCAGGCGGATACTGTGTTCGCGCGCACGTTCTCCCTCAGGTTTGACTGCCCTATCTTTTTCCTCCTTCAATTTAGTTTGAATTTCAGCCATGTTCGACATGCATCTCAGGAATACGGCATATGCCGCTTTATGCTTGATCTTGACCGCTGCAATTTTCTTTGCGTCGAGCGTATCAGAGCCAAGCAACTCCTCTAGGGCGTTCTCTGCTTTGTCCCACTTAGCTTGCAACTCTTTTTTCTGTATTGCAAGAGTGTGTACAGTGTGCAGAGCCGCATTGATATCATTAAAATCGGCCTCGAATTCGATTATTCGATCGACCAATCTAATGTAGGAGTCAATGTTCATGGTTGAAAAGTGGAAAGCGAATTAATCAAGGGATATAAAACTTGAAAACCTGAGCGAATCACCCAACCAACAACTATTAAAATTACGCAGAATTGATTATTACTTTTAATTTGTTTATTTTGTCTGACTTTGCAGATTATTTGTGCCGTAAAACAGGGAGCACGGTGAAGCACCACAATGTCTTTTGTGTAAATAAAGGGGGCCACTCGCCACTTCCAAGTTAAATTGTATTGTATAATAAGTGCGCGCGCTGGTATGAACTCGACGAAAGGTGTGAAAAAGTGTAATAAATCTTGTGCGAAAATTTATTAAGAAACTAGTGAAACTAAAGTGATGCAAAAGGAAAATTTAAATCGAATGGCGTGAAATTTTATGTGAAAATGAGGTTATGTGTACCTCTTCCTTGTGCTGTGTCCGGAGAGCCTTACCGCTGGTGGGGGGACAGGCTAGATAGTCACAAGGAATCTTAACAACGTTAATGATCCGCGTTTGCACTTATTTTCTTTTTGGCACTACACAGTTTTTTCACACTTTTCGCGGTCAATTACAATCACGTATGGCACTTCAAATGGATTTTTCGCATTTTTTATTTATTATTTTTAACCAAAAAAAAAATGTGGCAAGAAATATTGCACATACTTTGAAATTTTTGGTGATTTGTATTCCGGTGTGGCAAGTAGCTTGTGGTGTTGCAGCGGCTTCAGCTGGCTGTCGCTTGCTCAGTGGTTTTTTTCTCGGTTTTGTAATCAAATATAACCTTTTAGTTTTGGTTTTTTATAGCTGTTGGTGGGCAAATATTTTTCCGTATAAATTTTCGGGCTAATTATGTTGTGGACTGTCGGCAGATGTGTACGCGTTGGCTGTTGAAATCCAAGAGGCCGGTTGTATAGCAAGCTACAACCGTTGACCCGCAAAATGCTCCGTTTTGGAGGGGAAAGGCACCCACACATCAACCCCGCATGCATATGCATGAGTGCTGACAAAAAGCACACATACACGTGCATGTACGTGCATGCACATGCATGACGGTGATGGTGTGGGTGGTTATAAATTGATTCGAGTATCGATTCGCAGGTTTGCATTGGGGGGATCGCAGACAGATGCGGAAAAAGTTAGGCATCCTGCCTAAACAATTATTAATGTTTTCCTTTTCCACACTAATATCATTGCCTTCATTCTCATCTTCCAAACTTAAATGCACGAGACTTTCATTTTCTTTTTCTAAGCAAATTAAATCTGTTTAATTTTCTATAACTCGTACATGTCTGGCATAGATAACCTTATTTTCAACAAGAACCCTATACCAATTATTTTTATACCCCACTAGGATTCCTACTTGTGCCTTATCGTCCCATTTGCATTTCTCAATACTTCTGGTACTCTTACAAAAACTTTACTGCCATAGATCTTTAAGTGACTTACATTAGGTTTTTTACCAAAAAGTATTTCATATGGAGTTTTATTTTGTTGTGTGTTAGCTATTGTACGATTTTTTTAAATAGGAGATAGTTGTCATTATTTCTGGCCAATATCTGTTATGTATGTTTGCCTCTCTTGCCAGACATCTGCCATATCCATTGCCGATCTATTGTAGCGTTCAGCTACACCATTTAACTCATGCACATAAGGTGGGCAGGGTAAAATTTCAATTATAAATTTCTTTATTTAAATATTCTCCCCCATTGTCGCACTGCAATTTTTTAATACACTTGTTGAATTGGTTTTCATCTAAATTTACATACTCTATGAAACCACTTGCTGTATATGACTTGTTTTTGATGCAATATACTTTAGCATATTTACTAAAGTTAGAAAATATTTTTCCCCGCAATACCCTGTAGTTTTATGCGGCCAATTTAAGTCTGTATGTATTAATTCCAATATTTCAGTTGCATGTGTTCGCTTATTCTCAAATGGCTTATTGGTCATTTTACTCTGTATACAATTTGCGCATTTCATATCATTAGTTTCTAATCCATCTGGCAAACCTTCCACCAATTTATCATTTACTAGTTTATTTAAGTACTGAAAATTTATATGGCCAAAAGCCCTATGCCATTTTTCTTTTTCCGTTATCTTCACTAAATTTATACAAGCATTACTTTTATTTTTAGAATTATTCGTGTTATAAAAATTTTCATACGCGAACTTTTTCGTTCGCTACTGCTACTAGCTTTCTGTTTTTGTTATAAATTTTTGCAACATAATTTCTTACTATTATTGT
Organism: Eurosta solidaginis; assembly: GCF_040869045.1. Classification (NCBI taxonomy): domain Eukaryota; kingdom Metazoa; phylum Arthropoda; class Insecta; order Diptera; family Tephritidae; genus Eurosta; species Eurosta solidaginis. The sequence continues at coordinate 325,812 of NW_027136942.1, forward strand.
GTTATATTTACTTATTTTTGAAAAATTTCTCTTAATACCTTCTACATAATAAACATTTTTTAAATCGACATCTTTTTCCTTATAGTAAGTTTTAAAGTAAGTTTTTACCGTTCCTATCCTTTGTCGCTTTTAAAGTTTTATCGTCGTGCAGTTTTACATCAATTGGTTTTCTAAATCGATACAATTTGAAAAATACCTTTCATTATTAATAATGTGATCACTGCAACCACTGTCCAATAACCACTCAATTTCGTTAGGCTGTTTATGTTCTACGTGATTCACATTCACTCCTACTACTTGTACTCCCTATGCTTCTTTTGTTGACCCATATTGTTCGTCGTTCCGTGCTTTTAGTTGCCTTGACCCTCCGCCTCGACCACTACTTTGTTGTACTCCACCTCTGTTGTTTCTGTGTGAACCTCGCCCTCTTGGAACATATCTTGTTAGGCTACTTTGCATGACATCACCTGTGTTGATAAATTAAATGCGCTTTTAATCCTACAGAAGTGCTTTATCCGAAAAATGTGTAACGCAGACCGTCTATCACACTCTATGGACCTTTTCAAAAATTAAACATACTTCCCACTTGTACTATTACAAAGTTTTGAAAATGTTTTTTATAAGGAGTGGGTATTCACAAAGCCCGATTATAACCCTTACAGCTTAAGAAGTAAACCGTTATCAAGTGTAAAAATTCCTCGTTTTCGGACCACACTTTTCCGTAGCTTTTACACAATCGTGTCATGTAAACTGTATAATAAATTACCTGCTGTAATACAACTCATTAGAAAATTTTCTAAGTTTATGAGGGAAGTGAAACGGTGGCTACTTGGTTTCAATCATGAGGGTGTAGAAATTCTGTTTGCGACCCATCGTATAAATTCCGCTATGTAATATTTATGAAGTTTTTAGCTTTATATGTAAGTACTTTGTCATTTATAGTATTCCTTTTTATTTAATATAGTATTTTTTTAATTTAAAATAGTTATTCTTTGGTCTTTACTGTAACTAGGGATTGTAGCAATTATATCTTGTGATTATTATGCGCCCACAAGCATTTATAATTATTTTTAAAAGAAATGACATTTCCACTGCTTTTATAATTAGCATTTAATGTCATTAACTATTTTCTTATTTGAATTTGTTACTTTTTTATATTGTACTACTTGGAAAATTGTACGTATTTATAAGAAAATAAAGAATATACAATACAATACAATAAAAATAACTGAAAATGTAAGGCGCGATAACCTCCGAAGAGATCTAAGGCCGAGCTTTCCCTCCAATTTGCGTCGCGCTCCTCTTGATTTTCCCTACAAATTGGCCGGACGGAGAGTTTTCACTGAGAGCTTTTCATGGCAGAAATACACCCGGAGCGCTTGCCAAACACTGCCGACCCCGCTTAGAAAAATTTTCTTCTAATTTAAAAACCTTATTTCTAAAAGCGCTTTGCCCGGGGTGCGAACCCAGGCCTTACGGTGTGGTAGGCGGAGCACGCTACCATCACACCACGGTGGCCGCCAATATACAATACAATACAAAATATTTTTCTGACCATGCCAACAGTCTTTGGCCCAATGCCCTGTTTTTCCACACTGATAACAGGTTCCTTTGGTCTGAACATTAAATCTACTCACAATTGGTTTCTTCAGAGTCAGACCTAGTTAAATTTTTTTCTTGGAAGTTCGATTTTATTAAGTCAACTGTTTTTTGCTCTTGTGGTACTAAGTCTATAAAATCACCAATGTAGCTATAACTTGGTGACAATGCCTTAATCATGTATCTCATTTTTATACCTTTCATGAAAATAAAATGGTATATTAATTTCGTCACGAATCCCAAAATTGTAAGTCCTTAAATGAAAATAGATAGACCCACTATTAAGTATACCGCAATAATCAGGATGAAGAGCTGAGTTTATTTAGCCACGTCCGTCTGTCCGTCTGACGGTCTGTCTGTTTGTATGCAAACTAGTCCCTCAATTTTTGAGATATCTTGATAAAATTGGTGAGCGGGTGTATTTGGGTGTCCGATTAGACATTTGTCAGAACCGCCGGATCGGACCACTTTAGCATATATCCTCCATATAACCGGTTTTTTTCAGAAAAAGAGGATTTGTGTCCCATCTTCCTCAATTTATCAGATTGAAGCTTCAAACTTCACCATATAATTTCGTATATTGCACATATTGTTGTCTGAAAAAATTGATGAGATTGGTCGTATATATAGTATATATCCCCACAACCGATTGTTCAGATAAGAAACTTTTCCTAATTACTGCCCTATTTTAAGAGCTATAAGCTTCAAATTTTACCGATTGCTTACGTTTATAGTATATATTGTTGTGTGAAAAAATTATAGAGATCGGTGATATATATAATATATATATGACGGTATATATAGTATTTATATTGTCACGGATATTAGCATCACTAAGCTATACCATCACTAAGGCGATGCTAAGGCCATGCTAAGCGATATTTACGTCAATAATCAAATCATGTATACACATATATAAGGCAGCCGAGAGATGTCACACACAGATGCATTTACTTATACGCCTATGTGTGCGCAAGAGACTGTAAAATACAAACATTCACATCAATAACTCAATCATTATGTATCAACATAAACGAATAAATAATTGCGTCTACACATATGTACCATGTACGTATACGAGCAGCGGAGGGACAATGCACAAACACATGCATATATCTGAGATACTCCTATAAGTATGCAATGAGAAAAACTATAAAATTGTACAATTGTAATTATACCCGAGATGTTTGAGAGCTAATGGACTAGTAGATTCTGGAAGCGCCTAGAAGATGCGAATGTTAAAGTCAAAGAGTATAAAAGGCGACAGATGTAGAGGCGCTGGAATTCAGTTTGATTTGAGCTGTCAAGCAGTTTCGATTAAGCGCTACCTAGCGAGCTATAGCAGTATTATTTTGAATAGTAGAGTTTCATTTAAGCTATAGGTTTGGTTATTAAGCTATTCGTTGCACAGTTTGAGTGTTATCGTGAAGTATTTTAATAAAGGCTGTTTTTCCATTATTCAATATTGGAGTTATTTATTCAACAGTTTAGCGATACGAACCTAGCAAAAGTGCAAATAAGAGGATTTTCAAGCAAATTCGTTACAATTGGTGTCAGAAGAGGAATTGTTGAATAAATTCCGAAGATTGGGAATACAACTTGGACATGGCAAAGTTCAGTGAATTGAAGATCCAGCAACTGAAAAAGGAGTTGGAGAACCGTGGATTAAATACAACCGGCAATAAGATCGAACTTCAAGCACGGCTACGAGAGGTAATGGAGTCGCAAGGAATTGATGTGGATGAGTTTGTCTTTTATCCTGATGGGGACGAAACAACAACAAAAATAGAAGAGAAAAACGAAACCTCGCAGACAGTTACGAGCACAGACTTGAACATGATATTGGCTGCAATAACTGCTCAAACATCGCCAGTGGCATTTCAATTGGAATCGCAGGAGACACGCATAACATCGAAGATTGGAGCACAGGAAACACAAATTTCTACACAACTGGAAAAACAGAAAACATATATGTCATCACAATTGGGATCACAGGAGACACGCATAACATCGAAGATTGAAGCACAGGAAACACAAATTTCTACAGAGCTCGAAGAAAAGAAGACATATATGGCATCCCAACTGGAGCCGCAAGAGACACGTATAACATCTAAGATGGAAGCACAAGAGGAGTGCTTATCATTGCAGGTGGCGCAAATGTCTTCGCAGTTGGAAGCACAGGAATCAAGGGTAACATCAAAGCTGGAAGCAAAGGATACAAAAATTGTGCAGCTCGAGGACAAAATTGATGCTGAGATAGAAGCTTTGAGAGGTCGTATACAGGAGTTGCAATTAAATCGGCCAACAGTTTCAGCGAGTAACCCAAAAGTTAAGACACCATCCTTTGACGGTTCTGTTCCTTTCCAGGTCTTTAAGCTACAGTTTGAGAAGACCGCAACAGTGAACAACTGGAATGCTGAAGATAAAGTTGCTGCACTCTTCGTAGCATTGAAAGTACCAGCTGCCGAAATCTTACAGACTATTCCAGAGTACGAACGGAACAGCTATCAAGCATTGATGGCCGCTGTCGAGAGACGTTATGGAAGCGAGCATAGAAAACAGATATTCCAAATTGAGTTGCAAAACCGTCACCAAAGAGCGAATGAGACTTTGCAGGAGTTTGCCTCGGATGTTGAAAGATTGGCACATTTGGCAAATGTGGACGCACCCATGCAGTACACCGAGAGGGTAAAAAGCCAGAGTTTTATACATGGCATACGGGACGTAGAAACGAAGCGAGCGACATATGCAAACCCAAAACCTACATTCGCAGAAACGGTATCCCATGTACTGACTCAAGAAACAGCGTCACTTTTGGGTAAGCCAGCGTACAAAGCTCATCGCGTGGAAGTAGAAAGGCCAGACTGGGTAGACGCAATTTTGGAAGCATTCAAGGGTACGCAGCAGAAGAATAATGATGCAGTCAAATGCTTTAAGTGTGGGAAGCCAGGGCACATTGCACGTTATTGCAGTACCAATCCTAACAATTCCAGCAATGTGGGTGGCCGTAAACGCAGAGCTGAAGGAAACGAGCAAATCTCCAAATCCACTCAATCGTTAAACTAAAGCGAGTCAGCCGCAAGGGGCGACAGCTGGCTCACTCAATTGAATGCCCCATAATCCCTATCTCGCAAATTGGAAGAAGGTCGAGGAATCTTACTGTCGGAGGACATGTGGATGGAAAGGAACGTTTAGTGACTGTAGATACGAGTGCATCCCATTCCATCATTCGATCAGATTTAGTCAACAAGAAGATAAGACCACTGCTTGGAGCAAGATTACGTACAGCCACGGGAGAGGATACCCAGGTAATTGGAGAAGTAGAATGTGAAGTAGCAATTGGGAACGTCACGGCACTTCACAATTTTATAGTGGCAGGTATTGTTGATGAAATCATAATTGGAGTGGACTTCTTAATCAACGAAGGCATCAAGATCGATGTGCAAAGCAAGACGATTTAGTCAACAAGAAGATAAGACCATTGCTTGGAGCAAGATTACGTACAGCCACGGGAGAGGATACCCAGGTAATTGGAGAAGTAGAATGTGAAGTAGCAATTGGGAACGTCACGGCACTTCACAATTTTATAGTGGCAGGTATTGTTGATGAAATCATAATTGGAGTGGACTTCTTAATCAACGAAGGCATCAAGATCGATATGCAAAGCAAGACGATTCGATATAAGAACATGGATGTGCCACTTAATTTCGGCTACGAGGGAGGCTACCGCAGTAAACGAGTGCTGGTGGAAGAGAGTCAGCAAATACCACCAAAATCAGAAGCAGTCATCTGGGCAAAGGTTGATGGAGATTGTGGGACAAACAAATTGTGGGTTGTCAAAGCAGCAAATAAATCAGCACTGAACATACTTGTAGGAAAAACCCTGGCTATGACAAAACAAGATGGACGTATTCCGGTAAGAGTACTCAATGAGTTCAAGTCACCACTCAAACTGACCAAAGGAGCTATTTTCGGAAGATGCCAAGAGGCTGAAGTAATTATTAACTGTGAACAGCTCCAGGAACACGTTTCATCTAGTAACACTTTTCATCTAGTAACACTGATCTTTCAAATGACATCACGGAATGGACGGAGGGGCTAGAGGAAGATTATCAGAGTAAGGCAAAGCAACTGCTCCTAAAGTACGCAAACATATTTGACCAGGATGGTTCCAAACCAGGCCGCACCAATGTTGTGAATCATCAAATTGACACTGGAGACGCGAGGCCGATACGTCAAGCTCCACGTAGTGTTCCACTGGCGAAGCGGGAAGTTGTGAGTCAAATCATACAAGAAATGAGCGACAGCGGCATCATCGCACCATCAGCTAGTCCCTGGAGCTCACCGGTAGTACTTGTAAAGAAGAAGAATGGAAAAATGAGGTTTTGCGTGGACTACCGGAAGTTGAATGACGTTACGAAAAAGGATAGCTACCCATTGCCAAGAATCGACGACACTCTGGACTCGCTCTCTGGTACGAAATGGTTTTCCACACTGGACTTGAAAAGCGGCTACTGGCAAGTGGAGGTGAAGGAGGAAGACAAAGAGAAAACAGCATTCAGCGTCGGAGATGGTCTTTGGCAATTTACAGTAATGCCCTTTGGACTTTGTAATGCACCAGCTACTTTTAAGAGACTCATGGACCAGGTACTGAGAGGACTACATTGGAAAACATGTTTGGTGTACCTGGACGACATCATCGTATTGGGCAAGAATTTTGATGAACATCTTAGGAACTTGGAGGAAGTTTTCCAGAGGATAGCTGGCGCTGGTCTGATGTTAAGTCCCAAAAAGTATGCGCTGTTTAAAAAGGAAGTCAATTATTTGGGTCACAAGGTAACGACAGAGGGCACCTGCACTGCGAACGAAAAAATAGAGGCTGTAAAGGATTGGCCAAGACCACAGAACCTACATGAATTGAGAAGTTTCATTGGGCTGTGCCCATATTACCGCCGATTTGTACCAAATTTTTCCAGCGTAGCCCATAGCCTCCATGAGCTTACAAGAAAAAACAAAGCTTTTGAATGGAAGAAGGAGCAAGAAGTGGCTTTCCAAACATTGAAGGAGCGTTTGTGCACTGCCCCAATGTTAGCATATCCGATTCCAGGAGCAACATTTATTCTAGATACAGATGCGAGTGGATATGCTATAGGAGGCGTTTTATCACAACTGGTCGATGAACAGGAGAAGGTAGTTGCATATTACAGCCGTTCGATTGGAAAACCAGAGAGGAACTACTGTGTTACGCGGTGAGAGCTGTTGGCATTGGTAGAGTGCATTAAACATTTTCACAAATACCTCTACGGCCAGCGATTCCGTGTCAGGACAGATCACGCAGTGTTGAAATGGCTTCTGCAGTTCCGTAATCCGGAGGGACAATTGGAACGGTGGATCGAGCGACAACAAAGCTATGACTTTTCCATTGAGCATCGAAAAGGTAGTACCCATGGAAATGGCGATGCAATGTCACGAAGGCCATGTAGTTTGGAATGCAAGCACTGTTCAAAGGTCGAGGATAAAGAAGACATTATAGATGTCCGGCTAATGACTATAACGTGTACGGATGAATGGGACAAGGAACAACTAAGAAAGTGTCAGCTAGAAGACACAGATCTGTCAGATGTTATGCAAGGGCTCGAACGAAACGAAAGACCAAGCAGAGAGGAGATGTCAGCAGAGAGTCCCATTGCGAAATCATATTGGGCACAGTGGAACAGTTTAGAATTGATATCCGGTTGCTTGCATCGAGTATGGGAGAGTGAGGATGGTCAATGCAAGAAGAAACTGAGAGTTGTTCCCAGAAAGAGGATTCCTGACGTGCTCAGCGAGCTGCACAATGGTCCAAGTGGAGGTCATCTTGGAATCACGAAGACACTCGAGAAAATTAAGCAGAGATTCTATTGGGTTGGTTGCCGTCAGTCGGTCACCGAGTGGATTGCCAATTGCGAGGTATGCAACAGAGCGAAAGGGCCCAAAACCCGAAGTCATGGTCAGATGAAGAAGTATATTTCAGGTGCACCATTTGAAAGGATCGCCATGGATGTCGCAGGTCCATTTCCTACTAGCAACGGCGGAAACAAATATGTACTGGTGGTTATGGATTATTTCAGTAAATGGCCAGAGGTATACCCAATCCCAAACCAAGAAGCAGAAACAGTAGCCGAAGTGGTTAAAAACGAATGGGTTGCAAGGTATGGTGTACCAATGGAGTTACATTCTGACCAAGGCAGGAATTTTGAACCAGCTGTGTTCCAAGAAATGTGCAAGAAGTTGGGCATTCGAAAAACACGGACAACTGCATTGCATCCTCAGTCCGATGGTATGGTGGAACGTTTCAATAGAACATTGGAGGAGCATTTAAGGAAAGTAGTAGACAAGTACCATAAGGACTGGGATACACACATATCATTATTCTTGATGGCCTACCGATCGGCAGTACATGACACAACTGGCCAAACTCCCGCAAAGGTAATTTTTGGCAATGACCTTCGACTGCCAGCTGATTTGAAGTATGGGATAGATGCCGATGCGGAGAGGAATGTCAAGAAATCCACTGGTGCCTTGGAAGAAGAGCTGAGAGAGATACACGATCTGGTAAGGCAACGAGCAAAGATTATGAGTGACAAGATGAAAGCGAGGTACGATAAAGCAAGTAACTGGGAGGGCCCATACAAAGTTGTAAAACGAATCAACGATGTAGTGTACCGCATACAAACCACTACCAAACTACGAACCAAAATGAAAGTGGTTCATCTGGAGAGGCTAGCAGCGTTTAGATCGAGAGATTTGTCTGATCCGAACGATCAGACTTAAGTGGAGGGCAGTGTCACGGATATTAGCATCACTAAGCTATACCATCACTAAGGCGATGCTAAGGCCATGCTAAGCGATATTTACGTCAATAATCAAATCATTTACACACATATATAAGGCAGCCGAGAGATGTCACACACAGATGCATTTACTTATACACCTATGTGTGCGCGAGAGACTGTAAACTACAAACATTCACATCAATAATTCAATCATTATGTATCTACATAAACGAATAAATAATTGCGTCTACACATATGTACCATGTACGTATACGAGTAGCGGAGAGTCAATGCACAAACACATGCATATATCTGAGATACTCCTGTAAGTATGCAATGAGAAAAACTATAAAATTGTGCAATTGTAGTTACAGCTGAGATGTTTGAGAGCTAATGGACTAGTAGATTCTGGAAGCGCCTAGAAGATGCGAATGTTAAAGTCAAAGAGTATAAAAGGTGACAGATGTAGAGGCGCTGGAATTCAGTTTGATTTGAGCTGTCAAGCAGTTTCGATTAAGCGCTATCTAGCGAGCTATAGCAGTATTATTTTGAATAGTAGAGTTTCATTTAAGCTGTCAGTTTGGTTATTAAGCTATTCGTTGCACAGTTTGAGTGTTATCATGAAGTATTTTAATAAAGGCCATGTTTCCATTATTCAATATTGGAGTTATTTATTCAACAGTTTAGCGATACGAACCTAGCAAAAGGGAAAATAAGAGGATTTGCAAGCAAATTCGTTACAATATATTTTTTTGCAATTTCAGCACCATTTTAACAGCTAGAAGTTTCAAATTTCACCAAATTTTTACGTGTATAGCATGTATTGTTGTCTAAAAAAATCATTGAGATCGGTGGTATACAAGTTAAACTTTTAAAAATTGGAATCTCTAAAAAAATATATTTTTACACGGGTCTCGCGTGCTCCTTTATTGAATGTAAACTTATATCAGATCTTTACACAATAATAATGCTTACAATCTAACCTAAGTTTGCCTTACCGCGATGAAAGTGAAAACTGCTGATCATGCACTTCCCACAGGTGAGTTTTTTTATTTTAATTTGGTTTCCATTTACCGCTTACTGTTCACACGGTATGCTTTGCACGTGTTGCGGCTTCAGCACCTTTCTCAGTTTGCTATTTCTGGAGTATTATGTGTCTGAATATTTGTTTTTTTTTTATATTATATAAATATGTGCCGTGGTAACAAACCCCCCACCCAAAAAATTTATTCCCGTTAATTTGGATTGTAGCGTTATTAAAGTGAATGACAAAGGTTCCGTTTAGAGTTTTAGAATCTTCGTTTATTAGGGCATAGCCCCTGAAGTCGTTTAGGAATATAACTCCAGGTGACAGATCCTCAAAGTGGAATGTGCTGACTGTGTGTGACGGTGCAGTTCGGCAAACGGCTTGTTAAAAAATTACTAATACAATAAAATGGCGGCCACCGTGGTGTGATGGTAGCGTGCTCCGCCTACCACAACGTATGGCCTGGGTTCGCACCCCGGGTAAAGCAACATCAAAATTTTGGAAATAAGGTTTTTCAATTAGAAGAGATTTTTTCTAAGCGGGGTCGCCTTTCGGCAGTGTTTGGCAAGCGCTCCGAGTGTATTTCTGCCATGAAAATCTCTCAGTGAAAACTCGTCTGCCTAGCAGATGCCTTTCGGAGTCGGCATAAAACATGTAGGTCCCGTCCGGCCAATTTGTAGGGAAAATCAAGAGGAGCACGACGCAAATTGGAAGAGAAGCTCGGCCTTAGATCTCTTCGGAGGTTATCGCGCCTTATATTTATTTATTTATTTTTTTAATACAATAATCATTACTTAAATCTAGCAAATCGTCTTTTAAGCATATTTGTAGTGCGTTATATTGTCTATAATTTCTTTTTATTCCATACATAGTTTTTTCACAGCTAAGGATTGAATTAAAATTTATTTTGTTCATTTTATTATTTTTCTTTACTGCTCTGATATCGGTAGTTTGGCAAATTTGATTCTCTCTTGTTAGTAAACTTATAATATAGATGATTGTCTTGCCATTGGTTGCTATTTCAATTTCCGAAAATTCTAGAGCTTCGTCTAAATTTACGAATGGGATATTATCCTTATCAAAGATTTTTTTAGCAATACCAATTTCTTCGGTCGACAAAATATATGAATTTACTATATTGGCCTTTGCCCAATGTATCGCGTAATCCATGTTCACAACTTCCTCTTTCATAATTTCTAACTCGTATTTTAATTCTAACAAGTAAGAACGGGACTGTCTTCGGCTGCGCTGAAGACTTCATACCTTTCATGAATGGGGCTGAACAATAATCTTATCCCGTTCGTAATCTCCGATTAATCGGATGTATAAGATAAGAAATATATAGTGAACAGATCTACATACCTAAACGATTTTTAAGATAAATATAAAATAAAAAAACAGGTAGGTACTTTGTGTGAGGATGCAAAGTTTCAGGTTTTTTGTGGTCTGCGTGTAAAAACTATAACTACGAATAAAGTATTTCAACAATATATGACGTAAACGTATCTATTTGATGAAATTTGATGAATTTTGAAGCTTCTAGCCGTAAAACAGGGGCAAAAATTACAGTTTATATGGGGTATATAATATGTATACCACCGTCTCTATCATTTTGTCAGACAACAATATATGCTATACACGTAAGCATTTGGTGAAATTTGAAGCTTCTAGCTGTTAAAATGGGTAAGAGATTGCGCAAATTTCTTATCTGAACAATCGGCTGTATGAGATATAAACTATATATACCACCGGTCTCTATGATTTTTTCAGACAACAATATATGCTATACACGTAAGCATTTGGTGAAATTTGAACATATCTAAACGATTTTTAAGACAAATATAAAATAAAAAAGGAAGAACGGGATTGTCTTCGGCTGTGCCGAAGACTACATACCTTTCATGAATGGGGCTGAACAATAATCTTATCCCGTTCGTAATCTCCGAATAATCGGATGTATAAGATAAGCAATATATAGTGAACAGATCTACATACCTAAACGATTTTTAAGATACATATAAAATAAAAAACAGGTAGGTACTTTGTGTGAGGATGCAAAGTTTCAGGTTTTTTTTGGTCTGCGTGTAAAAACTATGACTACGAATCACGTATTTCAACAATATATGATGTAAACGTAACTATTTGATGAAATTTGATGAATTTTGAAGCTTCTAGCCGTAATAAAGGTCCAAAAACTACAGTTTAAATGGGGTATATAATATATATATCACCGATCTCTATGATTTTTTCAGACAACAATATATGCTATATACGTAAGCATTTGGTGAAATTAAAAGCTTCTAGCTGTTAAAACGGGGCAGATATTGCGCAAAGTTTCTTATCTGAACAATCGGTTGTATGAGATATATACTATGTATACCACCGATCTCAATGATTTTTTCAGACATCAATATTTGCTATACACGTAAGCATTTGGTGAAATTTGAAGCTTCTAGCTGTTAAAATGGGGCCGAAATCGCAAAAAAAAATATATATATACTATATATATATACTATATATATGCTATAGTGGTCCGGTCCGGCCGGTTCCGACAAATGTCTAATTGGACACCCAAATACACCCGCTCACCAAATTTTATCCAGATATCTCAAAAATTGGGGGACTAGTTTGCATACAAACAGACAGACGGACAGACGGACATGGCTAAATCAACTCATCTCTTCATCCTGATTATTTCGGTATACTTAATGGTGGGTCTATCCATTTTGCTTTAAGGACTTACAATTTTGGGTTTCGTGACGAAATTAATTTACTATTTCATTTTCATGAAAGGTATAAAGATGCCTCTATGTCTTTACTCTTGTCGTTTCGTATGTCCTTCATAATATGGTTTATAATATTTGTGATTTCATTAACTTTTTCTAATGTAAGCTTATTAATGAGGACTTGATTGTTGTTGTTTTCTAAAACGTTATTTGCTTTGTTCAGAACTATTTCATCGTCCTCATGGTCTGGACTTCCCGCAATCCATTTCCGTGCACTGCCAAAAAATTGAGCGACCTTTTTGATCTTTTTTCTATCCTTAAATTATTAATATGGGCCTTCACTTGGGATATTAAGAGGGATATAAAAGGGTAATTCGGATTTCTGTAGAATTTTTCTGCTTTTGTCGTTGTTTCTATGTTCCAGTATTTCTGTATATTTGTCGATGTTTATTTCGTGTATTATCCTAAATTGTCCTGTCTGTAGTCTAGCCTTTCCTTTTTCTATTGTCATTAATTGGGAGATCGAATAGTCTAATATCTGTACCTCTGCGAGGCATAGTGGTAAAAGAAATCTGAAAAAAGAAAATTTTATTGTAGTAGTTAATTCCGTATCCTACTTTTATGGACGATTAGTCCTCTTTCGCTCACTACCGTGCTGTTCCTGTCTTCTTTAACTACTTCCCTACTATATAATTTGCTTATTTTTGTTCCTAACCTCCTATTTTTTTTTACAAATATGACTTGTCCTGGCAAGTAGGATTTGAGCGTTTGTTTACTTTTATTATGAAATTCAATATCCTTATTTTGTTTTTGTGTTAACTTTTGCAAATTCTCGTATCTTGTTTTTTCTATATCTTCGGGCGTGAAATTTATATGAATATGTCGACCGGTCTTTTCTATGAAACTGAGTGAATGGTATGATTGTACTCGGATACTGCTCTTTATAAAAGTTCCTCAAAGTTTCGATGTCCCCCATTATCTTTCACACAGCGCATTATCTCACTTAGGGTGGATTGGAATCTTTCCACTTGGCCGTTAGCCTGGCTTTTATATGGGGGAGTAGTATAAACTTCGATGCCTAATTCGTCTTTCATCATAAACTACATTGAAATACAATTTAACGATGGTTCATTATCGATCACTATTATCTTCGGGACGCCGAAGGATAATATTATACCCCTTAAGGGTCTCCTTACATCCTCTATGGCCCTACTATTTAGCATTCTTGTTACTGCATATTTCGCAAACTTATCTAGTGCAGTCATAACTCTCTTCCCTTCGGTTAAAAAGATGTCTATATGGACTGTGTGTCCTGGGAAGGTTGGCAATGGGGTTGCTGCTATTTTTGGGTTGTTAGGGTGCCTATCATACTTGCTTTCTTTACATACCGTGCAGTTTGTTATTAGTCGCTTGATTTTGTTCATCATCCCGGGAAAATAACTTTTCTCTATGATCTGTACCGCGTTCCTATGTGCTCTTAGATGTCCTTTCAAAATAATATTTTCCTGCTCTTGCTCGTTAGTTATGTCCTCCACCAACTTCTGGGTGTACCTACATTTATAGTTGCTAAAGTGTTGGATAGACGTTTTGTATTATACCCATAGTCCTCTCGTCGTTTTGGATTCCGTTGATTACGGATGGGTTTAGGTATCTTTTGAAAAAATCTTTAATCTTTTGCTCGTCGAAAAATAGTTCGTTAACTGTATGCTGGTGTACGGTTGGGAAGATTAATTTGAATTGGTAAGATGGCGTTTCTGAATGCTCGAGGAAAATTTGGTTTTTGAACATGTTAATCGGTACCTCCGTGCAGGGAATTAGATTGTGTCCTGAACTCTCATCACTATGGGTAGTGGGTGTAAGCGAATTTATTTGAGCGGGTATTCTTGATAGTGCGTCTGCGACTACATTCGATTTAGCGGGCTAGTAGATAAACTCATAGTTATGTTCTTCCAAGATGGCTTTCCATCTTTTCACCTTACTGTTCGTATTTTTGTGGCACAGGGCATACGTAAGAGGCTGGTATTCGGTCCATATCTTAATTTACTTAGAGCCGTACAGATAACTGCGCATATAATTAAGAGACCAGATTATTGCGAGCATCTCTTTTTCATTGACGGCATAGTTCTCTTCTGTCTTGCTCAAAGTTCTTGAAATATAGGTGATGGGCCTTCCATCTTGTGAAAGGACAGCTCCTATTGCAAAATGGGAGGCGTCAGTGGTCAATTCGAAATCTTTCTCAAAGCTCGGGTGAGCAAGGACAATATCCCTTGATATTAGTGAAGTCTTTAATTTGTTAAATGCATTTAAAGCTTCTTTGTCGAGTTTTATTTCGATCTTCCTAGACTGATTTTTTGAAACATTCCCGGCTTCTCCTCGAAGGATTGCAGCTAAAGGTTTGGCTAATTTGGAGTAGTCCCTAATAAAACGACGGTAGTAGCCTGACATACCTAGAAATGATATTAGTTCCTTCAGATTCTTTGGCACTGTGAACTGTGCTACGGCCTCTACCTTCTTGGGATTGGTTTTTATGCCATCGGGAGTGACGACGTATCCTAGGAATTCGACTTCCTGTTTAGCGAACTCGCATCTAGTTTTATCTTCATGTTCGCTTCTTCTAATGTTTTAAATACTAATTTAATATTCCTTAAGTGTTACTCTTCGGTTTTACCGAATATTATAACGTCATCAATATAGGCGTAGCATCTAATTCCGATGTGATGGCGAAGTATGTCATCTAATGCTCTTTGGAACGTAGAAGGGGCATTTTTAAGCCCGAAAGGTAATGGGAGAAATTCGTATTTTCCGTTATTTACGGAAAATGCCGTTTTCTCCATATTAGATTCACGAAGGGGTATTTGATGGAACCGCTCTTAAGATCTATAACGGTAAATATTTTATTGTTTCCGAGGTTGGCCAGGACCTCGTTATTTTCGGGTATTGGATATTTGTCTGGGATAGTTACGGCGTTAAGTTTCCGGTAGTCGATGACCATTCTATATTTGTTTTCGCCTGAACCGTTGGTTTTCTTATTGACTATCCAGACCGGGGAGTTGTAAGGAGATTTAGATCTCCTTTTTATTCCATTAGCAAGAAGTTCTTCGACTTTACGTTCTGTTTCTTCTTTCAGAGCCATTGGGTATGGGTACGGTTTGGAGTAGACCGGGTGTCTGTCGTTGTTCTAATTTCGCCTTTGACCAGCGTAGTATACGTCAGTTTTTGGTGACTGGTGTCGTGGTTGTAGCATTCCTGTTCGCAATTCTCCATTCCATTTTGTCTCATTAAATTATCATCTGATTTTGGAAATTGGTTCGACGTTCCATAGCTATTGGGGTTTGTATTCCCCCCATATATTTGGTCAGGATCTTCATATACTTGTTGCTCACTTGGATTTACTGATCCCGTATCAACATGGAAGTTCCTTTGAATCTTATTGGGTTGATGCATATGTTGAGATGAGAGGGGAAGCTTCTGTGCGTAATTAAAAAAAAATAAATGTAAGGCGCGATAACCTCCGAAGAGATCTAAGGCCGAGCTTCTCTTCCAATTTGCGTCGTGCTCCTCTTGATTTTCCCTACAAATTGGCCGGACGGGACCTACATGCTTTATGCCGAGTCCGAACGGCATCTGCAAGGCAGATGAGTTTTCACTGAGAGCTTTTCATGGCAGAAATACACCCGGAGCGCTTGCCAAACATTGCCGAGGGGCGACCCCGCTTAGAAAAATTTTCTTCTAATTGAAAAACCTTATTTCTAATATTTTGATGTTGCTTTGCCCGGGAGTTGAACCCAGGACATACGGTGTGATAGGCGGAGCACGCTACCATCACACCACGGTTGGCCTGTTTTGGTAATTTACCTGTCTTGAGTGGATAGAATGGTCTACGCCCATAGGGACAGGTGGTTTAGGTGGTAAGTTAGGCCTATTCGTATTAGGATGGTTTGCTTGATTGTTATAACCGAATTGATTCATACGGAATCCTTGGTTATTTTGAGGGTAATTGTAGTTATTAGGTGACGTAAATGGTTGTTGCTGACGATACGTTTGTGGTTTATACCTATTCGGTTGTCGATTAAATGTTTGCGTTCTTGGTATAAAATTAGTTCTAGGCGTCGTACAATATGTCAATTCGGGATAAAATGGTCTATTATTATTATAATTTGCTTTTTTCGAGGAGGTCGGGATGGTGCGTAGTTGAAGGTTTTGTTCATGCTATGTGTATGATTCATACGAAATGCCATATTGTCCAGTTTCTGACACAGGTGTAA
Source organism: Eurosta solidaginis (assembly GCF_040869045.1). Lineage (NCBI taxonomy): Eukaryota > Metazoa > Arthropoda > Insecta > Diptera > Tephritidae > Eurosta > Eurosta solidaginis. The sequence continues at coordinate 342,244 of NW_027136942.1, forward strand.
TGCCTGTGGCAGTGTGGTTGGTTCGCGGATGCTAAGGAGACGAGGAAGGCTTCCGGTAAGTACGCGAACGAAGGTATCGAAAGCTTTATCTCTGTACGAGTTCGTCTTGGTTCTCATTGATTTCTCTCCTAAGTCTAGGCAGGATATCTTGCCTAGGAAAAGGGACAGATGTTGGTGAACTTTTTGGTAAAACGTCGGGATGTCGTCGTTTCTTTGGGTCAGAGTTGTCATTTGGTACTCGAGCGTACCAATATCTCTTTTACCTGAATAATGCATCATAAGGCATATCCTAATTTGTGCCTAATCGAGCGGTGTACTACACGATTCTAGCGCAGTGTCGGCGTCGCCGAAAATTTTGTGCCTAACTGTATGGAGTATTGAAAAGTACTTTGGTGTATTCCTCAATCCTTCGTAAACCTTAAATATTCTGTCGACGCTTTTCCGCCAGGAGTTCAATTCTCCTGGACGTCCCGAGAACTCGCGTAGGCATTTGACCATATCTGGTATTTTGTCTAATTCTTTAATGTTATTTACGTTCACTATCGGGTTGATAAAAATCATTTATTGGTGGAGCGTTAATTCTCTCTATCACTTCTTTAACGATTGTTTCTACTAATGAGGAATTAGAGGTAGAGGGGTTTTCTTGTTTTGGGAGATATCCCTGCTGGGAAGACCCATATTCCAACCTAAGTTGATTCAATTGATTAACAAATTCTTCCGCAGTATCCGGCATTTTTCTCAACAGAGCAATTAGATTTCCTTAAAATTTTTAGTTTTTATTATTTTTAATTCATTTTTAGTAAACCGCTTTTGATCCTTTTTTTCTAAAAAAAATCTTTACCTTTCTAAAACTTGCAAGGACAATTCTTTAAATTTCACTTTTTGTTTCCTTTTTTCTAAGATTTCTTATTATTCTTCTTCTTAAATTTTGTATTCGAATTTTTCTTTTCTTCCTGCTTTTGTTTCTTTTTTCTAAAAAATTTTTTTCCTTTCAAAATATTGCAAAGTCAATACTTGGAATTTCACTTATTATTTTTACTTTTGTTTCTTTTTTCTCTAAGGTTTATTATTCTTCTTCTTTTTAACCTTTTTTATATGAATTTTTCCTTTTCAGTTGTATCTTCGATAATAATTTTTTTTATCTCACAATTTCTTTTACATAATAAAAACGATTTCAGTTTTTGTTAATTAATTTTTGCTTTCTTATATAAAAAACATTGGTACAGCGAAGGTCATTGGGGTTGATGAGTGGTTCGAATTTATCCTGTTTCCTTTCTGGTACTAAGGGTTCTAGGCCCTCCTTTTTTCAGGTCCTTGCAAAGTGTCACAGTGTATGCCACATTTAGTTTACACACGCGTAGCCGTACTTTTTGTTTTTCGGGCTAATACCACTTTCGCACGCTGGTTCCTGCTCGGGCGCCAGTTAAACTTTTAAAAATTGGAAACTTTAAAAAAATATATTTTTTACACGGGAGACGTGCTCCTTTATTGAATGCAAACTTATATCTGATCTTTACACAATAATAATGCTTACAATCTAACCTACGTTTGCCTTACCGCGATGAAAGTGAAAACTGCTGATCATGCACTTCCCACAGGTGAGTTTGTTTATTTTAATTTGGTTTCCATTTACCGCTTACTGTTCACACGGTTTGCTTTGCACGTGTTGCGGCTTCAGCAATTTTGTCTGTTTGCTATGTCTGGAGTATTATATGTCTGAATATTTGTTTTTTTATATTATATAAATGTGTGCCGTGGTAACATAGGTAACATACATAGTATATATCTCATACAACCGATTGTTCAGATAAGAAACTTTGCGCAATTTCTGCCCCATTTTAACAGCTAGAAACTATACATTTCACCAAATGCTTACGTATATAGCATATATTGTTGTCTGAAAATATCATAGAGATCGGTGGTATATATATTATATACCCCATATAAACTGTAATTTTTGCCCCTTTTTTACGGCTAGAAGCTTCAAAATTCAACAAATTTCATCAAATAGTTACGCTTAAGTCATATATTGTTGAAATACGTGATTCGCAGTCATAGTTTTTACATGCAGACCACAAAAAACGTGAAGCTTTGCATCCTCACACAAAGTACCTGCCTATTTTTATACTCAGTTGAGCAGAGCTCACAGAGTATATTAACTTTGATTGGATGAAGGTTGGTTGTACAGGTATAAACGAATCGAGATAGATATAGACTTCCATATATCAAAATCATCAGTATTGAAAAAAATTTGATTCAGCCATGTCCGTCCGTCGGTCCGTCCGTCCGTCCGTCTGTCCGTCTATCCGTTAACACGATAACTTGAGTAAATTTTGAGTTATCTTGATGAAATTTGGTATGTAGGTTCCTGGGCACTCATCTCAGATCGCTATTAAAATTGAACGATATTGGACGAACGAGATCGGTCCTATATATAGTATATATCCACACAACCGATTTTTAAGATAAGAAAATTTTCGTAATTACTACCCTATTTTAAAAACTAGAGGCTTCAAATTTCAACAAATGCTTACGTATATAGCAGATATTGTTGTCTGAAAAAATCATAAAGATCGGTGGTATATATAGTATGTATATGGTGGTATATATAGTATATATATATATTTTCGCAATTTCAGCCACATTTTAACAGCTGGAAGCATCAAATTTCACAAAATGCTTACATGTGTAGCGCATATTGTTGTCTGAAAAAATCATAGAGATCGGTGGTATATATAGTATGTATCTCATACAACAACTGTTCAGATAAGAAACTTTTCGCAATTTCTACCCCATTTTAACTCCTATAAGCTTCAAATTTCACTGATTGCTTACGCATATAGTATATATTGTTGTGTGAAAAAATTATAGAGATCGGTGATATATATAATATATATAGTACAAATATATTTTTTTTTGCAATTTCAGCCCCATTTTAACAGCTAGAAGCTTCAAATTTCACCAAATGCTTACGTGTATAGCATATATTGTTGTCTGAAAAAATCATTGAGTTCGGTGGTATACATAGTATATATCTCATACAACCGATTTTTCAGATAAGAATCTTTGCGCAATTTCTGCCCCATTTTAACAGCTAGAAGCTTCAAATTTTACTAAATGCTTACGTATATAGCATGTATTATTGTCTGAAAAGATCATAGAGATCGGTGGTATATATATTATGTACCCCATATAAACTGTCATTTTTGCCCCTTTTTACGGCTAGAAAATTCAAAATTCATCAAATTTCATTAAATAGTTACGCTTACGTCATATATTGTTGATATACGTGATTCGCAGTCATAGTTTTTACATGCAGACCACAAAAAACCTGAAGCTTTGCATCCTCACACAAAGTCACTTTGATTGAATAACGGTTGGTTGTAGGAATCGAGATAGATATAGACTTCCATATATCAAAATCATCAGTTTCGAAAAAAAAAAATTTGATTGAGCAATGTTCGTCCGTCCTTCCGTCCGTCTTTCCGTTAAAACGATAACTTGAGTAAAGTTTGAGGCATCTTGATGAAATTTGGTATGTAGGTTCCTGGGCACTCATCTCAGATGCTATTTAAAATGAACGATATCGGTTATAACACCGCCCACTTTTTCGATATTGAAAAGTTCGAAAAACCGAAAAAATGCGATAATTCATTGCCAAAGCCGGACAAAGCGATGAAACTTGATATGGTTGTTGACCTTATGACGCAGAATAGAAAATTAGTAAAATTTTGGACAATGGGCGTGGCACCGCCCACTTTTTAAAGAAGGTTTTTTAAAAGTTTTGCAATCTGTAATTTGGCAGTCGTTGAAGATATCATGATGAAATTGGTCAGGAACGTTACTACTATTATGTGCTAAACAAAAAGTGGCAAAATCGGATAAAGAACACGCCCACTTTTTAACAAAAAAAATTTTTTAAGTCAAATTTTAACAAAAAATTGAATATCTTTACTGTATATAAGTAAATAATGTCAACATTCAACTCCAGTAATAATATGGTGAAACAAAATACAAAAATAAAGGAAATTTTCAAAATGGGCGTGGCTCCGCCCTTTTTCATTTAGTTTGTCTAGAATAATTTTAATGCCATAAGTAAAACAAAAATTTACCAATCCTTCTGAAATTTGGTAGGGGCATGGACTCTATGACGTGAAAATGGGCGAAATCGGTTGAAGCCACGCCCAGTTTTTTTACACAGTCGACCGTCTCTCGTTCCGCTCGGCATTTAACACGAAAACTTGAGCAAAAACCGATATATATCTTTACTAAAGTTAGTCCAAGTACTTATCAGAACTCACTTTATCTTGGTATAAAAAGTGGCCGATATCCGACTATAACCACGCCCACATTTTCGATATCGAAAATTACGAAAAATGAAAAAAATGCCATAATTCTATACCAAATACAAATTTGATTGGCTTATTGACGCAAAATATAACTTTAGAAACAACTTTGTAAAATGTGTGTGACACCTACCATATTAAGTAGAAGAAAATGAAAAAGTTCTGCAGGGCGAAATTAACTGGAATCTTTGCAGGAATACTTTTCGCGGTATTCCATATATAAATAAATTAGCGGTACCCGACAGATGATGTTCTGGGTCACCCTGGTCCACATTTTGGTCGAAATTTCGAAAACGCCTTCACATATACAACTAAGGGCCACTCCCTTTTAAAACCCTAATTAGTGCTTTTAATTTGATACCCATATCATACAAACACATTATAGAATCAGCCCTGGTTCACCTTTATGGCGTTATCTCGAAAAGGCGTCCATCTATAGAACTAAGGCCCAATCCCTTTTAACACCTTTCATTTGATACCTATATCGTACAAACGCATTCTCGAGTCACCCCTGGTCCACCTTTATGGCGATATCTGGAAAAGGCGCCCACATATAGAACTTGGACCCACTCCCTTTTAAAATACTCACTAACACCTTTTATTTCATACCCACATCGTACAGGCACATTCTAGAGTCACCCCTGGGCCACTTTTATGGCGATATCTCGAAAAGGCGTCCACCTATATAACTAAGGCCCACTCCTTTTTAACATACTCATTAACACCTTTCATTTGATACCCATATCGTACATGCACATTCTAGAGTCACCCCTGGGCCACTTTTATGGCGATATCTCGAAAAGGCGTCCACCTATATAACTAAGGCCCACTCCTTTTTAACATACTCATTAACACCTTTCATTTGATACCCATATCGTACATGCACATTCTAGAGTCACCCCTGGGCCACTTTTATGGCGATATCTCGAAAAGGCGTCCACCTATATAACTAAGGCCCAACTCCCTTTTAAAATACTCATTAACACCTTTCATTTGATACCCATATCGTACATGCACATTCTAGAGTCACCCCTGGGCCACTTTTATGGCGATATCTCGAAAAGGCGTCCACCTATATAACTAAGGCCCACTCCTTTTTAACATACTCATTAACACCTTTCATTTGATACCCACATCGTACAGGCACATTCTAGAGTCACCCCTGGGCCACTTTTATGGCGATATCTCGAAAAGGCGTCCACCTATATAACTAAGGCCCACTCCTTTTTAACATACTCATTAACACCTTTCATTTGATACCCATATCGTACATGCACATTCTAGAGTCACCCCTGGGCCACTTTTATGGCGATATCTCGAAAAGGCGTCCACCTATATAACTAAGGCCCACTCCTTTTTAAAATACTCATTAACACCTTTCATTTGATACCCATATCGTACAGGCACATTCTAGAGTCACCCCTGGGCCACTTTTATGGCGATATCTCGAAAAGGCGTCCACCTATATAACTAAGGCCCAACTCCCTTTTAAAATACTCATTAACACCTTTCATTTGATACCCATATCGTACAAACATATTCTAGAGTCACCCCTGGTCCACCTTTATGGCGATATCTCGCAAAGGCGTCCACCTATAGAACTAAGGCCCACTCCATTTTAACATTAACATCTTTTATTTCATACCCATATCGTACAGGCACATTCTAGAGTCACCGCTGGGCCACCTTTATGGCGATATCTCGAAAAGGCGTCCACCTATATAACTAAGGCCCACTCCCTTTTAAAATACTCATTAACACCTTTCTTTGATACCCATATCGTACAGGCACATTCTAGAGTCACCCCTGGTCCACCTATATGGTGATATCTGGAAAAGGCGCCCACATATAGAACTTGGGCCCACTCCCTTTTAAAATACTCATTAACACCATTCATTGCATACCCATATCGTACAAACATATTCTATAGTCACCCTTGGTCCACCTTTATGGCAATATCTCGAAAAGGCGTCCACCTATAGAACTAAGACCCACTCCCTTTTAAAATACTCATTAACGCCTTTCATTTGATACCCATATCGTACAGGCACATTCTAGAGTCACCCCTGGTCCACCTTTATGGCGATATCTCAAAACGGCGTCCACCTATGGAACTAAGAATCACTCCCTTATAAAATACTCATTAACACCTTTCATTTGATACCCATATCGTACAAACATATTCTATAGTCACCCTTGGTCCACCTTTATGGCAATATCTCGAAAAGGCGTCCACCTAAAGAACTAAGACCCACTCCCTTTTAAAATACTCATTAACGCCTTTCATTTGATACCCATATCGTACAGGCACATTCTAGAGTCACCCCTGGGCCACCTTTATGGCGATATCTCGAAAAGGCGTCCACCTATATAACTAAGGCGCACTCCATTTTAAAATACTCATTAACACCTTTCATTTGATACCCATATCGTACATACACATTCTAGAGTCACCCCTGGTCCACCTTTATGGCGATATCTGGAAAAGGCGTCCACATATAGAACTAAGGCCCACTTCTTTTTAAAATACTCAGTAACACCATTCATTTCATACCCATATCGTACAAACACATTCTATAGTCACCCCTGGTACACCTTTATGGCGATATCTCGAAAAGGCGTCCACCTATAGAACTAAGGCCCACTCCCTTTTAAAATACTCATTAACGCCTTTCGTTTGATACCCGTATCGTAAAAGCTCATTCTAGAGTCACCCCTGGCCCACCTTTATGGCGATATCTCGAGAAGGCATCCACCTATAGAACTAAGGCCCACTCCCTTTTAAAATACTCATTAACACCTTTCATTTGATACCCATATCGTACATACACATTCTAGAGTCACCCCTGGTCCACCTTTATGGCGATATCTGGAAAAGGCGTCCACATATAGAACTAAGGCCCACTTCTTTTTAAAATACTCATTAACACCTTTCATTTGAAACCCATATCGTACAAACAAATTGTAGTCACCCTTGGTCCACCTTTATGGCGATATCTCGAAAAGGCGTCCACCTATAGAACTAAGCCCACGCCCTTTTAAAATACTCACTAAAACCTTTCATTTGATACCAATATCGTACAAACAAATTCTAGAGTCAGCCCTGGTCCACCTTTATGGCGATATCCCTAAATGGCGTCCACCACGCCCACGCCTTTTTAAAATATTCATTCACACCTTTCATTTGATACCCATGTCGTACAAACACATTCTAGAGTCACCCCTGGTCCACCTTTTTGTTGATATCTCGAAAATAACTATGGCCCACTCCCTTCTAAAATACTCTTTAATACCTTCCATTTGATACCCATGTCATACAAACACATTCCAGGGTTACCCTAGGTTCATTTTCCTACATGGTGATTTTCCCTTATTTTGTCTCCATAGCTCTCAGCTGAGTATGTAATGTTCGGTTACACCAGAATTTAGCCTTCCTTACTTGTTTATTTTATATTTATCTTAAAAATCGTATAGCATATATTGTTGTCTGAAAAAATCATAGAGACCGGTGGTATATATTGTATATATCTCATACAACCGAATGTTCAGATAATAAACTTTTCGCAATTTCTACCCCATTTTAACAGCTATAAGCTTCAAATTTCAACAATTGCTTACGTATATAGTATATATTTTTGTGTGAAAAATCATTTAGATTCGTGGTATATATAGTATATATATACTATATATATTTTTTTTTTTTTGCAATTTCAGCACCATTTTAACGGCTATAAGCTTCAAATTTAACCAAGTGCTTACGTGTATAGCATATATTTTTGTCTGAAAAAATCATAGATCTCGGTGATATATATAGTATATATCTCATACAACCGATTGTTCAGATAAGAAACTTTGCGCAATTTCTGTCCCATTTTAACAGCTAGAAGCTTAAAATTTCACCAATTGCTTACGTATATAGCATATATTTTTGTCTGAAAAAATCATAGAGATCGGTGGTATATGTATTATATACCACATATAAACTGTAATTTTTGCCACTTTTTTACGGGTAGAAGCTTCAAATTTCAACAAATTTCATCAAATAGTTACGTTTGCGTCATATATTGTTGAAATACATGATTCATAGTCATAGTTTTTACATGCAGACCACAACAAACCTGAAATTTTGCATCCTCACACAAAGTACCTACCTATTTTATATTTTATATTTATCTTAAAAATCGTTTAGGTATGTACATCTGTTCACTATATATTTCTTATTTTATACATCCGATTATTTGGAGACTACGAACGGGATAAGATTATTGTTCAGCCCCATTCATGACAGGTATGAATTCTTCGGTACAGCCGAAAACAGTCCCGTCCTTAGTTGTTTCTTCCTCATTTAGGCTTCCACCTGCTGCTTTTAAATCATTGCATGCCTTTTCAAAATTATTTAAAAAATCTTCAACATTGTCGTAGTTATTTAGTTTCATTTCATCCAATTTTTATCTGTTTATAATTTGCATTACTGTAGATTTGGTTGAGTACATTTTTTTTAGTTTTTGGATCATTTCGAGGGTAGTTTTGTAGTCACTCAAATACTCTAACTGCTTATCTGATACGGCACTTATTAGTATTGTTTTTGCTTTTAAATCGCCTTTTACAATCTTCAGCCTTTTCATTTTCTTGCTTTTCTCTCATTGCAGGTTCAATTACATTCTTTAAGTCATCAACCTGAATTTCCAGCTACTAAAATTTGCGCCATCAAAAGTTGGAATGCAAATATCATACATTTTTGCATGCTTAGTAATTTTTTCTCCCTTTTTTATATTTTCTTCTTTTTCGTTTTTTAAGACCAATATTATTTTTAAAAATTAAATAAAGAGGTGTCTAATATAATTTTGCGTATCTTGGCTTTTATTAACTTCGTCGTTGTCTTTTTCAAAGTTCACCATGTGTTTATTTTCAGGTTTAGTTTCCAAATTTAGTTTTTGTTTTTTTAATTTTCTCACCAGGTGCTAATTTTTTAATGTTTTATTTCGCACCAGGTGCTGCTTTTTAATTTTCTATTTCGGACCCGTGATAATTTTTAATCTTTCTTGTTCACAAACCTCGCTCTCTACCATAATGAAATAACAGGATTAAGAGAAAAAACGATATAGGTTTTACTAAAACTTTATTTATTATGCATAAAGGCGATTACAAATTAAACGCAAAGTTTGTGTTATACGTTCGGTGAGAAACTGGTTTTTCTTTTACTCACTTGATGCAGCATACGTATAGCTCTTAGCTTTATACTATTAACATGTATTCATAATTGAGTATCTCTACATTTGTGTATTCTCAGATGATGTTAACCGACTCTCGTTACTCTGCAGAATTATGTTAAGGTGACCAGATTGTAACGAACCACGGTCGTTCCGGGTTTATAGCCAGGGTTATAACTCGGTCGATGGGTTCCCTTACAAAGAAAAGAACTTCTCTATGTTAACTTAAAGCGTACAATATATATATATTCAATTCTTGTTATAGAATTTCTACATTTTACTCAAGGCCTCTTTCCCTGTGATTTACCTGAAGTATATGCAGTAGGGCGGGTCGAATTAAAAATCGCTCGTTTCTCTCTGAAAATCGTATTCTAGGGATCAAAATATCAAACTTTGCCGAAGGAACCATACCTCTAAAACGAATTCTCATGCCCCCCCCCCCCCCCCCCAGGTAGGGGTAAATTTTGAAAAATCCCACTTTGACCCTAGAATATGATTTTCATAGAGCAATGGGCGATTTTTCTGCCTCCCCACAAACCGACCCGCCCTAATATGCAGCGTTCTAGGTATTTAAACAAACCGAGTGGTCACTACCAGTTGTTTCGTAGTGGTCGCTGCGCGTCCCACTATATACCTGTACTTTCCTGACTCATAACTTAAACAACCTGAGTGGTCACTACCAGTTGCTTCGAAGTGGTCGCTACGCGTCCCACTATATACCTGTATTTTCCTGACTCGTAACTTAAACAACCTGAGTGGTAACTACCAGTTGCTTCGTAGTGGTCGCTACGCGTCCCACTATATACCTGTACTTTCTGACTTGTAATATACGTAACTTAAAAAACCTGAGTGGTCACTACTAGTTGCTCTGTAGTGATCGCTACGCGTCCCACTGTATACCTATGCTTTGGCTGGTTGGCCCCTAACTGACTTTTGTTTGGTGGTTGTCGCTCCTTTTATACGATTTTTGGCAGTCGGCCGCCGCTATTTAGCAATATTTCTTATTAACTAATCTATAAGCTTTACAACAACTAATAACAATGTTCTTGCTGCGTTACTCTTTCGCATTACTTATGTAGGTAGGTATATTGGATTTACAACAAATAACAATACTCTTGCTTCAGTTTTCTTTCTAATTGCTTATCTATGTATATATGTATATGTATGTTCGTAACTTTCCATAGGCTGTACAAAAAGGATCCGCCTAAAACTTCAAGTAATTTACATTAAGAATATACTGTATAGAACTTACATTTCCCTTGTATTTTGTAAAATATATAACATATATATGTTTGTAAAAACATAGTTTTAAATTAATAAGTTTTTGCTTGGTGTTTTAAATTAAGGTATAAAATTCATATTTTGTATAAAATTCAAATATACAATTAAAAATCAAAATTTAGTATATGTTTGTGAAGTTCCCAAACGACTGCACTTTGGGGTCTTCGCAAATTGAATGTATATATTATAACAGTAACTTGGGGTATAATTTACATCATCTAGCTCTATATAATTGTTGACTGCACTTTCCATTTTCAAACAAATTATAAAAATATTTCCAAAGTTGGCTTTACCCTGGTAATTGTAATTGTAAATTGTACCTTTATATTTAGGCAAAACGAAAAATTGAAACTTATTTCTGCTTGTGACGATTTGCATTAAAAGTATATCCATGAAGTGAATTTTGTTTCCTCAAGTTCTTTTGAAATTACCAGGCGAAAAAAATTTTTTTTTTTAACATGAATTTAACTTATAGTATTTTACTTTAGTTAGAATACATTCAAAACTTCTTGCATCCTTTACCAACAAATTATGCATATATTTTTAATTGAAGCTCTATTGCACTAAATGGACAACAGGTATTTATAGAGAGATAAAATATTTCCCCAAAAAAGACCACAACTAATATACCCGCCAATGGCATCATAAAACTGGACATATACCAAGCTTGCTCTTCGAATTGCATCATAAAATGCATTTCTTATAACCCACTCAAATCTATTTTAATCGCCACCTTTGTTGCAGCCGCTAATGCTTTATGCGTTAAACGCATTTAATTATTGCGATAGCCTGCCGAGGCAGTCGCGACAATTGAACAACATAATCATATCACTAGTTTTAGCCACCTCAACGAAGGTCTCTGTTTTTACAATACCCAATGTTTCAATTTTAAAATGCGGTTGCCTTTAAGGTTAAACGTATTTCATCTGCTGCCTTATTTAACTTCTGACAAATATTTGCTGGAGCAGGTCCACGCATAAATACGACATTTAAGCTTGGACTATCCTCATCAAGATTATAATCGATTACATCTTCCACATTCGTCGTTTTAATGGAACACTTTGAGGAGTTGTCAACTTCATCATTGGGGCGCAATATCAGCACGAGTGGTAGAACATTTTTCAAACTACATGGTGCGCCTGCATAGAGATCCAAACATTCGGAGAAATAATATTCATGTTGAGGCCAAAGCTTATTGTGTCTACCACATGAAATTCTGCAAAACATGACGCGCTCATATAGAGATTTTCGCGTCTCAGTTGAAGAAGGTCAAACTGTACAAGCAAATTCATAAACCCATATATGTATGTACATGCATATGTAGTCGCGACAATTATTTGGTCACTTAATAATATGAAATTATTTAAAGAAGCTTCAAGGCGGTACGATCCCAAGAAAGGCTACAAAAACTATTTATAAACTGAAGGTGACTATAAGATCATAGTGGGAATATACCAACAACATTTACTCTGTCAAAACAGTCATAGGCGTACAAACGCCAACCCAGCTCAAGAGCACATTAGTAGCATATTGGGGACACTTAAGGAATTATTTATACATAGTCTGCAGTGTAACAAAGAATATAGTTTTACATATCCAGAACTAATAACAGATTTTATGCAATATTTAATGCCCAAGCGGGTGTCCACAGTATTTACCGTTGTATCCCGCATCACTGCCGATATATAAAACTCAAAGGTATGATGTATTCTCCGCGTTACTTAAAGGTTTACGTGTGCAGTGCAACGAACTAAGGAATAGCTTCAGACACAGTGTCATACTATGCTGCCACCATAACAAAGTAAATGAAAGTGAAGAACTTTTATTAGCGTACACAATAGCTCCTAGTAATGCGATATGGCGTAAACGTTCTCGATTCACTGGAATGTACGATTCATATAACTGACCGTGGATATGTGTACACCAGCACAAACAAAATTAGGCATTACACTCGCCTAATTTCTAATACGTTCACGGCATAAAACCAAAACTCATGATTGGATAATATTCCTTCGATGTCGGCATAAATGACATTACAAGGAAATGATGCTACGTCGATCGCCCATTTACATGGCGCGCATATTGCGTCAATACCGCAAGAGCACAGTTGGCTTGATATTTCAGCACTACCTACGCGAGTTGGCTACTTTCATACATCTTCGCCTCATATCAGGCCCGGTGAGTGCGTACTGCACTTGGCTTTGCAAAGTCATAGCCCTTCTAAAGGTTTTTCTCGATACGGAACAAAACATTTACTACATTGGTTTGTTAACCACCCTCTGAAGAAACAGTTGCTCAATTTGCAACCCCCATTTAGAATTTGACGCGCAAATCCTCTGGTTTAAAACCCAAGACTTCAGGTGAGAAAATAGAGCCAGAATCGTATACTTGAGTGATGAAAAAACCATAAGAGAAGGGCGGGGTTCTCAACATGTTCAGCAATGTTGCTGTACTGCATATGGCCGCCAACGCTAATATTAATAAGGCGGAAAAGCCCGGATGAAGTAAAACATTCTGCTGCCAAATCGAAAAGATTCACAACAACCTGCGAAGACTTATCACTGAGGGGCGAACCGCACATGTTGTAATTTGAGATAACCTACCACCAGAATAACTGTGAGATTTTGCAGATTCGTGAAATTTCTCGATTACTTTATTGTATAGAAATGATTACACGCGGTTTCATTTGGTGCATGGTGCGCTGATCATTTCAAATTTGCAGTTTAGCTTTCGTTTTACCCAATGCTTTCGAGTGATCTGAGGACTCCTCCACTGTAGAGTATGAATGTCGTAACCATAATATATTTTGTCCTTGTACCTCATATTCACGCTGCAACGCTTCCATTGCCCGGCTACTCACTGACCTAATAACTCGCCGCTTGCCACGGAATGTGCCCCGACACAGTTTTGTTAAAGAAATTAATTAAGGTTAGCTGCATCTTAATTGAAAAAGGATTTTGGGGGTAACATTAATGTTTTAACCAATTGTTAACACAGGCACAGGTCCAGCGATCAGCTGCAATGAACGAGCTGTAAATAAAATCACCATGAATGGAAAATCTGAACAGAAAAATGGAAATTAATTAATAAAAAAGGTTATAACAATTTACGAGCTTCCATACTCACCACCGCGTGTTTTACATGAATGATTTTTTGCCATTCAGGAAGTGAAATAGTGTAGCAAATGTCAAAATCTCTACACTTCACTACTCTCACTACTTCACTAACATTAATGTTTTAACCAATTGTTAACACAGGCACAGGTCCAGCGATCAGCTGCAATGAACGAGCTGTAAATAAAATCACCATGAATGGAAAATCTGAACAGAAAAATGGAAATTAATTAATAAAAAAGGTTATAACAATTTACGAGCTTCCATACTCACCACCGCGTGTTTTACATGAATGACTTTTTTGCCATTCAGGAAGTGAAATAGTGTAGCAAATGTCAAAATCTCTACACTTCACTACTCTCACTACTTCACTAACATTAATGTTTTAACCAATTGTTAACACAGGCACAGGTCCAGCGATCAGCTGCAATGAACGAGCTGTAAATAAAATCACCATGAATGGAAAATCTGAACAGAAAAATGGAAATTAATTAATAAAAAAGGTTATAACAATTTACGAGCTTCCATACTCACCACCGCGTGTTTTACATGAATGACTTTTTTGCCATTCAGGAAGTGAAATAGTGTAGCAAATGTCAAAATCTCTACACTTCACTTCTGAAAGTCAGGCAGTCAAGCATTGCAGTACAAAGGCCTCATGCGCCAACCATTTCGCACACTACATGTCGCATGTCGCGTATAACATCTCTCAATCAATCGTTCATTTGGTCGAGATTAAAAATATTTAATTTCACGAATTTCAACATTATCGACAAAAAACGACGAAAAATAATGTTGAATGGTGAAAATGCAATGGCACAGGCATTCCTGTATATCGTTCTAGCCAAGTTGCGAACCGTGTGGTGGCAGGCCACTTGTGGTAAGACAAATCACACCACAAAGTAGCAAATTACCAGCCTCAATATGTATCGTTTTATTCATCACATTATGGCCGTAACTCTGAAAAAGGCGGCAAAGGAGAAGGATATACTCACCTTGTCAAAAATGACCACTCGCCCCCTGCATTTCGAGAATGACTCGACCCAGTCAAACATATTGCACTTCTTTCAGAAAATTGGGTCCTTTTGCCGCTATGCAACGAAGTCCTGCCAAGAACGTAATGTGTTATACGTCGGAATGCCGCGTTTGTTTTAACCCTTCTGCATTATTAAGAAAAACTTACAAATTAGTCATTAAGGTCACAAAATGACCACGCATATATTTCAGTCCAAAAATTATAACATAGGTTTAAAAAAAAATTGAATTCATGTTTAAACACATTAAAATAAAAAGATTTCATATTATTTCATTAACGAAATTATTTTTAAGTTTATGGAGCATGGTTTCCGCAATAAGACGTTGTGATAGAGACCGTAGTCCGATGCTGAGGGCATACAGCAGTTCCACATACCTTACAGTGCTCATAAGTCTTCCGACGTTTACCCGATGAACAGATAGCGCAAGGTACTCTTTGACTCGCTTTCCTTTTACGGCTAGGCTCAGTCGTTGGTGTGTTTGGTTGCTCAGACTCGGTTCTCATTTTTTGGATAATTGATGCCGATGCTTGTGATCTTGGAACACGTTCTCTACGCTGCATATGCTCAAACGCGAGAGCTAATCCAAGCTCTTCTAAATAAAGCCTCCTTTTATAAGTTTTGGACGAATTCCATTCGGGGTTCACTTCAGTCCACAAAACAAATCTATTGAGAGCAGATATATCAATCATATTGCTAAATAAAGCTACAGGCCATGTTTGCCTTTTACAGGAGTATGTTTCTACCAATTGATCAATTGTATCTACTCCTCCTTTCGTGCTGTTGTAGTATGAAATAATCTCTGGTAGCTTTTTTGGATTGCTTGGAATCACATCTTTTCCGTGATGCAGAGTGCTTAAAACTGTGACAATTTTGTATTTCTTAGGAACATATTGTACCAGCGAAACTTGCTGGCTGAAGAAAAATCTACTTGAAAATACAGGCAGTTTACGATCCTCTTTTTTAGTACTGCATACTGGAAGGAACCTTCGGTTACCTCGCAACGTACCAACAAGAGTAATATTTCGTTTGAGTAGTTCTTGCGCCAATTCGTACGTTGTGAAAAAATTATCTGTTGTTATATTACGGCCAGGGTAGGAGCTCACTAGATCCAGAACAACGCGCTGTCCTTGGTTTCTTTCTAGCTGTGAGTTTATTGACTCTTTTCCCAAGTATATTTGAAAATTCAGACAGAACTTCGTGCGGACATCGGCTGCTACCCAAGCTTTCAAACCGTACGTATGAGGTTTACTGGGCATGTAAACCATAAATGGATATCTTCCCTTGAAAGGGATTAAGCGTTCATCTACTTTAACATTTTCGTAAGGTGCAAACAAGTAGGGAAGATTTTCAACCCATTTTTGATATAAATCTCGAATGGGTGCCAGCTTGTCAGTGGGTCTCAGTGATCTGCGGTTTTCTTTATCATCAAAGCGAAGAATTCTGCTGATTTCACTGAAGCGACCCTGGGACATAATACTACGGAATATTGGCCTTCCGTGCGTTTCATCCCAAAGGCTACATAAGCTTTCAGATTGCGATCTGTAAACACCTGTATGAAGTGGTTAAATTTAAAATCATGGGATATTTTGTCTTGAACTTAGTTCTTTACCTGCCAAAAGCAATACGCCAAGATACGCGTCGAACTCAATTTCATCTATTTTCTTCAATTTATCAGGACTTCTCTTAGTACCTTCCATGTTACTAAATTCTATTTCAATTTTTTTCATCTGCTTTGTGAAGCAAAGGTCAAATGAACTTTTGAGTGAAGTTATACAATGCACAGCGTACTGTGTGATTCCAGGTTTTCCTGGAATAATATTTTCTTTTGTTACCCTTGATCTTTCCGGTAAAGTAGGCGATAACGACCACACTACAATTTTCTCTTTTGAGCTGTATGATGCTGAATTTTCTTTATAGCCATGCTCAGATTGGGTATCAGAATCAGAATCAGAGCTTTCATCCTCTAAAATCTCTTCAATTTCGAAGGTTTCATCATTCACATCACTGCAATCATCTATATCATCATCAATATCAAAAATCTCATCTACCATTTGCTGCAGTTGCCTTTCAGTACATAACCTCGAACACTGTACAAAATAAATGTTTCAACAATATGTTGAATTTCGCTAAATAGAAAATAACACTTACACTAGGTCTATCCATGCTTTCAATATTTTTCACAATTTTCTAATTCACTTTATCACTTTCAAAAACTTCTTGCTCCGCCAAGTTGAAAAAGTTTACTAACATATATGTACTTTTGGTCTCTCAGCTATTGTTTCAAATTATTTCATTTGAATTAATCACAGCCTACTATAACTATCTAAAACAAAACGGCTACTTTTTTTGAAATCATCTATCAAAGCACAGCCTACTCATATATAAATTCGAATTCGGATTCAAATAGTGGAACAGCTGTTATATTCATATTATTCTTATGCCGAAATCACAGATGGTGCTGAAAGAGCACACCCAACATTTTTCTTTATATTTTAGGGTATTTTTGTGGATTTGAGTAACAGTTGATACAAAATTATTCGATTGCTTCAATGGTTGTTTGAACTGTATCTATTAATTTGCCTGTGCTCATCAGATGACCTTAATGGCAAATAAGGAAGTTTATGAATAACTTTTTTACTATTGCAAAAAAATATTTTTTTTTGTCAATTTAAATGTAAAATAATATTATTTAGGATAAGGTAACAGGAAATTTTAATAAGTCTTTTCGTTTTCAAGATATCGGCAATTTTATCTTAAAAAGGTCATCAAATGACCTTAATGACGCAGAAGGGGTAAGAAACATCCCATACGCATGTGCGCCATCTTTCGGGCCAAAAAACCCGAGGAGCGCCTTTACGTAGCGATCCGCGGGAGCTACTGCGGAAATTGCTTGGTTCTAGACCACCGCTCTAACGCGTGCCCAAGCCAAGGGCGATGAAAAAAATGCGGCGAAAAACATCATACATTGCTACACATCTCCTCTATTGACTAAGAGGAGCAGCTATTCCACGAAGCCCGCTCCAAGCCATGGAGTGTTCAAGTTGAGGAGGAGCTGGAATCACCCAGAGAGCGGATCGACGACTCCATCTCATTATATGCGCAGATGCTGGAACGGAGACTGGGCCTTTTCGTCCAGCTCCAAGTCAACATGTCCACCGGACCGGAGCGGGTACTCGGTCTCTTCGCCCGACCACAACACCAGCAGCGAAAACATTTCGAACGCTTTTGCAGCATGAGAGGAAGCGGCTCTAGCACGAAGCAGCGACAGTCCAGCGCCATACATGCAACGGCCGAGCGGAGACCCGGTTTCTTCGCCGGCAAACCAAGAGCCCCCAACGGAGACGATATTCGCGCGACCGTAGGGTGGAGACAAGGCCTCTTCGCCTGCAACCACGACACCACACCCATCATCAGCCACGGATCCAGCTCGTTGCAGCTCTCCACAGTGTCCGCCTTCCGGGCAGGGCTCCTAGCCCAGCATTCAGCTGCCACCGCCACCATGATACCGAAGGTAGCGATCACCCCCACCGTGGTCGTGAAAATAGAAGCAGGGGGGCGGCTGGACCTCGTTCGAGCTTTAAGAGATGTATGCTCCCCCACCACAGTGATAGCGGATGAGCTCGCCCAGGAGCTCCAACTCCCTACCAGAAACATTGGCGGGCAAGCAGGATGCCTGCTACGTATCCGGGGAAGACACGGACAGAACAAAAGGATTGCGAGCCACGCTGCTGTCGTATCCAATTTTGGGCGAATGACCCCCACGACCAGCTTCGAGAGCGCCATCGCAGCCTTGTGCGCACATCTTCGTCTGGCGGATCCGCAGTTCCATTTATCCGTCCCGATTCGCCTCGTACTAGGGACAGACGTCTATGCGGAGATCATACAGCCAGGGATTCTGCCAACCACGTTTGGCCCTTTGCTACCTCAGAGTACCATCTTCGGTTGGGTACTCTCGGGCACAACCAAGGCCTAACATTAAAATATTCGGCAAAGACCGAAACTCATTATTTATATTTTTCATTTTTGTATTACATTCTTCGGCACCAACCGAAGCACATGAATTTTGTATACCTTTACCAGCAGGCCCGGCAGACGTTGTTCTGCCCTAAATTTGGCCTATCTGCATACATTTTAATAAGCTTTTTGCGTCTAGCTCTGCCCTACCCCTCTACACTTTTTCCTAATCTTTTTATTCACTCCTCCCTCCGTATTTTTCGCTTCATATCCATCTTCGTCTCATTCAGTCTCTTTCTCAGTCTCCTTCTCTCTTTTCTCTCCTCCCAATTTTTTCTCCTTCTTCTTCATCTCTTATTGCCAGTCCCATAGGGTGGTATGTATTTGTTCCAGTTCCATTCCGCGTATCAGTCCCAGTCCCACTCCGAGTCTCAATCTCGGTCCCAGTCCTAGTCCTAATCCCAGTCCCAGTCCGGCTCTGGTATACTTCCCGGAAAAAAGCATCGTAAATACTAATATAGGTAAATTTATGTACGAAATTTCAGGAAAATCGAATAGGACGTATGTAAATAGGTATGTGGGTATTATTAATTCTTGTCTTTATTGCGGCTTCGCATGCATATTTATCAGTTTTGCCAGGATGATGCGACTAAATCGAATATCACAATGAACTTTAGAGCTCTCAGCAACAGCTTTACTTTGATATCCATAATACACACACATTCTAGGGGTATCCGGGTCAATGTTTTTGGCAATATCTCGAGACCCTAGCATCCCAGTTTTGTGAAAATTATCCTGTACTATAGCACTCATCAACAGCTTTCATTTGATACCCATATTGTATAAACACATTCTAGGGGTACCCGGGTCCACGTTTTGAGCTATATCTCGAGACCCTAACCTCCAGTTGTATGAAAATTATCCTGTACTATAGCACTCATCAGCAGCTTTCATTTGATATCCATATTGTATAAACACATTCTAGGGGTGCCCGGGTCCACTTTTTGTTCTATTTCTCGAGACCCTTTTCACCAATATGTATCCTGGTCCACTTCCCGGAAGAAAAATTATCCGACATTTTATTCTAGATATAACGCTACCTACATACCAAATTTCAGGCAAATCGAGCCATATATAAGACAGTTTAGAATAAATCGGTCGGAAAGAAACTCTTTTCGAAAACACTCTCGGGGTTCCTATTAAGTTATCCTAAAAATTTCATGGCAATCGTTCTATCCGTTCTCGAGTTATGGAGTGACAATCAAAATGTACACTTCTTTTTATATATATAGGTATTAAATCGCTTTCATGTTTGTCCCCTAATTTCCATACGAATTTTTGACCCACGGAAAAGTCTTTTTCCGTAACTTCCCGTTGAGCTAGACACTTGATACTTAGAGCATAGTTCAGATCTGGGAGACACTACAATGCATGTGAAAAAAATCCGCTAGGTGGCGCACGGATCGGGATATACAGAAAATTAATTTTAAAATGGAAATTTTGCGATCGACTTTTAACTAACTTCTCGGTGATCCAGAGACTTGAAAATTAGCACATAGTTTGCGTGTCGATGGCACTACAATTCGTGGAAAACAAAATTCCGCCAGGTGGCAGACGAATCGAGATAAACGAAAATCCCTGAAAAACGCAGGGAATCTTGCGATCGATTTTTAAATAACTTCCCGATGAGCTAGTGGCGCGCTAGTCAAGATAACTGCAAATCCTTGAAAAACGAGGGGTATCTTGCAATCGATTTTTAAGTAACTTCCCGGTGAGCTAGATACTTGAAACTTGGGCCGTGAGTCAGAACCCAAAATTCCAAATGTCTTTTTGTAGGCAGCACTAAAAAAGTGAAAATAAAAAGATGATAAAAAATTTTAAGGACTACCTTTATATAAATGGACCAAGAAATAGAAGGCAATTTTTCCTTTATACAGACATAATCTTGTTGAATTTTGACTAAAAAACTTTAACAATAGCTCTTGTAAAAGAATTTTGGGATTTAAAATTCTAAAGGTAGAGCGCGTGCTTAAATTTTAAATAATCAATTAGATAATCCCAAGTAAATGGTTTACATAAAATTGAAAGAGTGCGCTCCACCTTTATAGTTCAAAATACCAAAGTTCTTTTACAAGAGCTATTGTTAAAGTTTTTTGTCAAAATTCAACAATATTATGTCTGTATAAAGGAAAATTTGCCTTCTATTTTTTGGTACATTTATATAAAGGTAGTCCTTAAAATTTTGTTATCATCTTTTTATTTGGTACTTTGTTTATTTTATTGAATTTTTGTTGTACAAAATTACACAGAGGTGTGCGTGACGAGACTTTCTTAGGTATTGAAGTCTCGATCAACTTTAATTTTTACAAACCATTTGTAATAAACGGCAAGAAATATCAACACATATATCTTCTTACTTCTTTTCTCCATCCCTAGCTTTAGGTAAACATGGCTCGGCAAAACATAACCAAGACGAAAAAAAAGTGGTGAACTACTGGAGCATCGGAAGCCAAGCCTTTTCGCTATACAAACTATCCTTCGCGCTGCTCAGCCGGCGGACTGGCCATCGCTAGATTAAGCCTTAATTGTAACTAGTTGTAAGTTTTGTTTTTTCCTCATCTTCACGGTCGGTGATCTTTGGATGACGATGAGGTTGCGTACCGCAAGGGGGCGTCATGTTTAGGTGCAATGCCTAATCTTTTCTGTTTGATGGCGCCCCTCCCTAACGTTTCAACTGCTTAATCAATTTCCAGTCACCCACACTCTCACGTCCGAATTTTTGTGTGTGTACATACGCATGCACGTGTTTCACGCACATGTACGTGTATGTTTGCAGGTTGACAGCACCCATGCACGTATATGCGGGAATGACTGTGTGCGTGATTTTCCCCTCCTTAAAACCAGAGGACTTTTTCGCGGTTGTCATCTAGGGGAAAACCGGTTTTTTTCGATCAACCGCCAAGCAGTTCACATCGCCCAGGATGACGATCGCCGTCATTTTCGATCTAAAGGTAACCTTGTATCCATTGTACATTTTCTTTCACTTTAATTAAATATCATTTTATAACGAGGAAAATCCTCTTGGGTTTTCTTTATTTATTTCGAGTGAACTACCAACCCGAGATCGACCCTTGTGCGCCTACCCACTGCCGGTTTACGACGCACTCAGGCCGAACAAACAGTTTTATGTAGATTCAATTTTAAGAACATTGAATTAAATAGGGCTAGATTTAACAAGTAAGGAAGTCTAAGTTGGGGTGAAACCGAACATTACATACCCAGCTGTACACTTGAAATGCTGTTGTTTGTTTTGTGTGCTTAATAGTGTTACAATGCTGCGCAATAATACATATACATATGGTTCTATGATGAACTAATTTTTCTTCGAGTTATGGCTCCCGAAACATAGAAAATTTGCTTAGTCATAAAAGGAGCGGTGCCACGCCCATTTTTTTAAATTTGAAGCTTTTCCTATTTGTTGGTACAAATCCACTTGGGAAATGAAATACCATTGATGTAAAGCTTTTTTTTGCAAAGATATAGCTTATTTTATTCGTCCACGACCCTTTTAAAAATCTTTTATATAAAAGTGGGCGTGGTCCTTTACCGATATCGTTGATTTTATCACAATTGGGCGGTGCCACCCCCATTTTAAATTTTTTTTCAAATTTTCATCAAGAGACTCAATATCGGTCCACACGTCAAATTTCAACATTCTAGGTGTCTTATTTACTAAATAATCAGGTTTTTGTGTTTTCCAAAATGTTATATATATAAAAAGTGGGCGTAGTTATCATCCGATTTCGCTCATTGTCCATACCAATCTATTCTGGGTCCAGATAAGCTCATGTACGAATTTGGTGAAGATATCTAAATATTTACTCAAGTTATCATGTTAACTGACAGACGGGCGGACGGACGGACGGACATGGCTCAATCAAATTTTTTTCCGATACTGAGGATTTTGATATATGGAAGTTATATCTATCTCGATTTCTTTATACCTGTACAACCAACAGTTATCCAATTAAAGTTGTGTACAAGTACAGCTGGGTATAAAAAATTTGAGGGGCTAAGGAACAGATAATGTTGGCATTATGGTAGGCAGACATCGAGGCGTAGTAACTTTAATAAGGCAACATCAACCTGACCCAGATAACCCTAATGTACTATATATGGGACGGGCAGTTTATGTGAAATCAAGCACGCGCGCGTGTTCTCAGAAATAACGGGAACGCATTGTTATGTGCAGCAGAGATTGCACAACTGCGGCAACAGTTGTCATTTGCGCTTTTGCTATACAAGTGTGAGGTATTTGATATTAAAATTTGTGAAATTTAGATAATGCAAAATTGTTAGATACACTTTGAAAGGTCAGTTAATTTAAGCGTGCTAATGTTGAAATTTTTTGTATGTTATAACAGAAAAGCATAGTAAAATAAGTGTTGAATACATTCAATAACATAAACTATTTTTAAACTCTTATGGTGAATTTCAAAGAACAAATGTTGGCGTTCTATATGTAGGACATTAGGAAGATATAAGTCTACGTATGTTATTTTATTACAAAGGCCTTTCGCTTCAAGATGCCGTTGCCTTATTGGAAGATGATGAAGAAAATGCTGATGAAATAATTCTGTTTCCTCCAGTTAATGCAAATGGCAATATTACGGATGAAGATTCTGGTCCGGAAGACGCTTTTGATGTAAATAATTTCCCATTATCACAATTAAAAGCCCCTGCCGAAGTAAGATATAAGGCCTAAGAACTTGAAATTTCATCAGATGAGTCTGATGACAATTTACCTTTAAGCGAACTTCAAAGAAAGAATGAGCAAAAACGGTAGCAAGTGAGAAAGAAAAAGCAGTTCCACTGGGTGAAGCATTTGACTTTGGCCGAAACTATTTTCGCAAGTCTTGAATGCCATTCAGCTATCGAAAGTGCTATGAATATATTCCGTAAATTTTTCGAGGATGAAGTAGGGAAACATATTCGAACAGAAAGCAATAAATACGGACAGAAAAAGAATCGCGTCGCAAGCATCTGTTTCGAAACCGCTTCCGACCGAAATTGAATTTTTGATTTCAGAAACATTTAACTGGGTTTCTAAGTCCACATATAGACCAAATAGCTATGCATTGATATATATATGTATGGTGCGTAAAATGTTGCAAATGGCATCCACACGAATGTTTTTCTGTACTTATGTCAACAGGCATATTATTGTAACGAATTTACTGAAATTCCGCTTATTCCAAACCTTCTGCTAACGTTCGAATCGCTAAACTGTTGAGTAAATAACTCCAATATTCAAAAACGCAAAATGGTCTTTATTAGACTACTTTGAGAGTACTTCACAATAACTCTTACTTCACAACTAATTGCGTGCTTAAATGAAACTGCTTAATCATGCCTCAACTTGCGCTGCCTTTATACTCTCGTTTTCTTCGGTCACACATTTCTCCTAAGGTCTAGTAATTTCGTGAACTTCATGCTTGGTTGCCAGTCATATACATGTATATTTGTAGTTTGTAGCCATATGCGTGTGTATATGTGATGATGACATGCGTTTGTGAGTATCTCTCTGCTGCCTTGTATGTATTGTGTACATGATGATTGATTTGTTTACGTACATACGAGTGGCTGCTTAGTGTCGGCTTAGTGATGCTAATATTCGTCACACTGCCCTCCACCTAAGTCTGATCGTCCCGATCAGACAAATTTCCTCATCTAAACGCTGCCAGCCATTCCAAATGAACCACTTTCATTTTGTTTCGTTGTGCGCCAATGGTTTGTATGCGGTAAACTACATCGTTGATCCGTTTTACAACTTTGTATGGGCCTCCCCAATTACACTGCAATTTCGGGGACAAACCTTTTTTTCGTTGTGGTTTGGATAACAGCACCAAATCTCCTTCCTGAAAACCTTCCGAATTAATTGCTTTATCGTATCTGGCATTCATCTTGTGATTCATAATCTTTGTTCGTCGCCTTATAACATCGTGTATTTCTTTCAGCTCTTATTCCAAGACACCCCAATTATCCCAAACTTTAAATCAGCTGGCAGTCGAAGGTCATTGCCAAAACTTACCTTTGCGGGAGTTTGGCCGGTTGTCTCATGCACTGCCGATCGGTAAGCCATCAAGAATAGTGATATGTGTGTATCTAACTCTTTATGGAACTTGTCGACTACTTTCCTTTTTCCTCCAAGGTTCTATTGAATCGTGCCACCATACCATAGGATTGAGGATGCAATACAGTTGTCCATGTTTTTCGAATGCCCAATTTTTTACACATTTCTTGAAACACCGCTGATTCGAAATGCCTGCTTTGTCAGAATGTAACTCCATTGGTACACCATGCCTTGCAACCCAATTGTTTGTAAACACTTCTGCTACTGTTTCCGCTTCCTGATTTGGAATTGGGTATACTTTTGGCCATTTGCTGAAATAATCCATAACCTCCATTACGTATTTGTTTCCGCGGTTGCTAATAGGAAATGGACTTGCGACATCCATGGCGATCCTCTCAAATGGTAAACCTGAACGACATTGCTCCATTTGGGCATGGCCTCGGGTTTTGGGCCCTTTTGCTCTGCTGCAAACCTCACAGTTGGCAATCCACTCAGTGTCCGATTGACGGCAATCAACCCAATAGAATCTGTTCTTAGGTTTCTCGAGCGTCTTCGTGATTCAAAGATGACCTCCGCGTGGACCATTATGCAGCTCGCTGAGCACATCAGGAATCCTTTTTCTGGGAACAGCTATCAGTTTCTTCTTGCACTGACCATCCTTACTCGCCCGTACTCGATGCAAGCAACCGGATATCAATCTTAACTGTTCCACTGTGCCCAAAATGACTTCGCAATGGGACTCTCTGCTGACATCTTCTCTCTATTTGGGCTTTCGTTTCGATCGAGACTTTGCATAACATGTGACAGATCTGTATCTTCTAGCTGACACTTCCTTAGTTGTTCCTTGTCCCATTCATCCGTACACGTTATAGTCATTAGCTGGACATCTATAATGTCTTCTTTAGCCTCAGCTTTTGAACAGTGTTTGCATTCCAAACTACATGGTCTTCGTGACATTGCATCAGCATTTCGATGGGTACTACCTTTTCGATTCTCAATGGAAAAGTCATAGCTTTGGGGTCGCTCGATCCATCGTGCCAATTGACCTTCCGGATTACAGAACTGCAGGAGCCATTTCAACGCTGCGACATCTGTCCTGATGCGGAATCGCTGCCCGTAGAAGTACGTGTAAGAATGTTTAATGCGCTCTACCAATGCCAACAGCTCTCCCCGTGTAACGCAATAGTTCCTCTCTGAGTTTATAATTTAACGGTTGTAATATACAAAGAACCATTTTTGGGACTAAGCTTCAGACCAGCACCAGCTATTCTTTGGAAAACCTCCTTCAATTTCTTCAGATGTTCTTCGAAGTTCTTTCCCAATACGATGATCTTGTCTAGATACACTAAGCATGTTTTCTAATGTAAACCTTTCAGTACCTGATCCACGAGTTTTTCAAAAGTAGCTGGTGCATCATATAGTCCAAAGGGCATTACTGTCAACTGCTAAAGACCATCTCCGGCACAGAAGGCTGTTTTCTCCTTGTCCTCACCCTTCACCACCACTTGCCAGTAGCCACTTTTTAAGTCCAGTGTGGAAAACCATTTTGTTACAGATAGTGAGCCCAGAGTGTCGTCAATTCTTGGCAATGGGTAGCTATCCTTTTTCGTAACGTCATTCAACTTCCGAGAAAAGTTCTTCGAGAGAAAAGTTCTTCGAAAGGTTTATGGACCTCTACGCGTTGGCGATGGCGAGTACCGAAGAAGATTTAATGATGAGCCGTACGAGCTATACGCAGACATCAACATAGTCTAGCGAATTAAAACGCAGCGGCTGCGCTGGCTAGGCCATGTTATGCGAATGAATGATGATGCTCCGGCCAAGAAAGTGTTTCTATCGGATCCCGCCTATGGAAGCAGAAGAGGGCGGCCCCCACTCCGTTGGAAGGACCAGGTGGAAAACGATTTAAACTCCCTTGGTGTGACCAATTGGCGCCGGTTGGCGGAGCGAAGGAGCGACTGGCGCGCCTCGTTGGACGGCCATAACCGTTTAGACGGTTAAGCGCCAATTAAGTAAGTAAGCATTCAACTTCCGGTAGTCCACGCAAAACCTCATTTTTCCATCCTTCTTCTTCACAAATACCACCGGTGAGCTCCATGGACTAGCTGATGGTTCGATTACGCCGCTGTAGCTCATTTCTTGTATGATTTGACTCACCACTTCCCGCTTCGCCAGTGGAACAATACGAGGAGCTTGACGGATCGGCCTCGCTTCTCCAGTGTCAATTTGATGTTTCACAACGTTGATGCGGCCTGGTTTAGAGCCATCTTGGTAAAATATTTTTGCGTATTTTACGATCAGCTGTTTTGTTTTGCCTTACTCTGATAGTATTTCTCTAGCCCCTCCGTCCAGGGCCGTAGAGAGAAAATCCGGGCCCGGGACTAAACAATTTACGGCCCCCCTATAAAAATCGACTAATACATGTGATTAATTTGAATTAATGACGTCTCATTCATGAATCATTATTGATGGATTACATTAAAAAAAAATGTTTGCCACATCAACTAAATGATTTTTGGACTAAGAATTGAAAATAAAATTAACAGAGAATATTTACTATTTATACTGTAACGAATTTAGTGCAATTCCGCTTATTCCAAACCTTGTGCTAACGTTCGAATCACTAAACTGTTGAATAAATACCTCCAATATTGAATAATGCAAAAACGGTCTTTATTAGACTACTTGAAAATAACACTTATACTTCGCAACTGATAGCTTGCTTAAATGAAACTGACTGGTCGTGCCTCAACTGTTGCTGCTTTTATACTGCTTGGTTTCCTCGTTGGCATATTTCCAGGACTTTCTATTTCTAGAATTTACTAGTTTGTTACCAGCTATAAAATTACCAGCTATAACTACGTTTATAGCTTCTCATATGAGCGTGTATATGTGAGTGATACTTGCACAAATTATTGCCTAATTTTGGGAGTATCTCAGATATATGCATGTGTTTGTGCGTTGCACTCCCATGCTTGTATGGACATATGTATAGACATAATGATTTATTTATTGATGTGCATACAAGTCACTGCTTAATGTTGGCTTAGAGATGATAGTATCCCTTAGTGTTTCTAATATTCGTCACAATACTATTTTATTGTAACGTAGAAATAAAATTCTCTTTTAACACCCACATATAGTATCGAATAATCTTTTCTAGTTATTTGGTAACATTTTTATATATTTCTGATAAATTTAATGATGAATATAAATTTTGATTCTTGAAAAGACGCTGAAGGAACCTTCTGCACTAGCTACAGTGACAGGTATAGTGCAAAAGATACGTAACACAAATGTTGGGGAAAATCGTATACAGATTTCGAACATATGTAGATGGAATTTAGCAATTGCAATGGTGACAGTCCTTTTCAAAATTTGCTTCGTAAATGGGTTTCAAGTGAATTATTTCGCATTCTAAGTTTTGAGAAACGTCCAACTTGTATCTTTCGACAAATTTTGCTGCGCTCGCCCCAACCGTAGTTTTGACCATGTCTTCAAATTGCCACAAAAAGGAAAACGTCTCGCTCAACTTTCTCATAGCTGCAAATCGTTCAGTAATACCAGTGATTACCGCATCAACGATCATCAGGAAGGTATTGTTGTTAAAATCAGACTCTGAATCATACGTAATCATCTCATTTAAATTATCTTCAGAACGTCTTTTGGGTTTTCAATTGGGATGTTCAATTGAATAGCAACTGTTTTGCATTCGTTTAACATTGTTTCCCATTGGTTCCTGATCAACTTCAAATCAACTAATAAGGCATCTAGATGTCGGACCTCAACATCTTTGGTGGCGTCTATAGTTTGGAGGACCACGTTTCTTTCATTAATGGTAGTCAAGTTTTTGAACCAAATTGAGGACAGCAAGATACGTTCGAACTTGTTGATGTACTTTAGAATGCCGGTAACATTTCCGTATGCTTGCACAGTCAAATTCGGCTTTTGTGTAAAACACTACAAAGAGAGCTCGGTACATTTTTTTGAGGATGTCCCATCGTTGTGAACTGCTGCTGAAAATAGTAAAATATTTTTGTGCAACCCCGAAGAAAGTAATTGCAGCCGAACAACATTCTGCAGCATCAACACCACATCAATTGAGACTGTGGGTTGCACAAGGCGAGTAATCAGCATTCGAGTTTTTGTCGAGAATGTGACGTAATGCTCCTTTGTTCAATCAAGTATGGCAAATTATATGTATGTATGTATGTATGTATGTATGTATTTATTTATTTAATGATCAAAATTATTAGTACAATAAGATTTGAGGCCTTTTATAGTACAACATGAAAGGAAAGATAGTTATAAGTAGTAGTACAAAAAGAAAATAAACAGTTACATGATACTGATATAAACAGATATATATATATATATATATATTGTAAGCCTATCCATAAAACCTAATTTGTAATTTGTAATTTATTCTAGTATCGTGATCAAATACACGGCCAGTCTACATACTATTATCAGAAAAATAGTTATAAATAACATTCTTATAGTTGCTCCTACTTATACTATTTCTTATAGCATTGGGAATAGAATTCCAGGTACGTATAGTGTTCACGAACAATAGTCTAGTCGACGCAACAGATTTAAATGTGGGTACTATAAGGTCGTTTGAACGAGCGGATCTTGTGAAAGAAAGCTTATTATAAGGATATAGGGGCGTCTTAGTGAGCATGAGTCGGAAAAGGAAAATGCAGCTCCTGGCTATGAGATAGTCGGATATTTGACATCCCAGACGGCTAGATTTCCAGCGGGATATGTGGTCGAACTTCGAAAGCCCATACACATAGCGTATTATATGGTTAAAGGCCACGTCTAACCGATGAGCCGAGTGCGAGTCTACTATTTTCTGACCAGTTTTTTGGTTACAATTCACGAAAGCCAAAAACCGTTCTTGAATTGTAAAATTTGGTGCTTTCGAATTGAAATGGAGTTAGCACAAAATGAACGTAGTCAACGTGACTAGCATCAGGCATAGCATCAACGATAATAGCAAAATACTTGGCTTTCTTGCCTTGATCTAATATAGTTTCCCTCACGTGCTTTGCACAAATTTCTATAAACTCGTTCTGAATGTCTAGAGAATGATAGTGATTTTGTAAACGTTTGTGCTGCTGTTGTCAAATCCCAACTTTCTCCAAATGATCTCTAAGTATCGGATCATATTGGCTTATGAGATCTTAGATGCCTAAAAAATGTCCATCGTTTCGTTCACAAAGATATATACTTTCGCCTTTGAAAGCTAGGCCTCTTTCACCCAAAAATAAAATAGTGCCCAAAATTCTATATAAAATTTCTTTCCACTTTTGAGTTTCAGTGATTAGCTGTTCATTGATAAGTGTATCAATTGTAGCCTCCTTTTGAATTAGATTTTGTAAAGATCGCCATTGAATATAACATTTAATGCGATCTTGAGTATTTTCGTGTGATGGCAGTATATCGTGTAGCTTCTTCCCAGATTTGTAAAAAACTACCAGTACAAGTACAAGTATCAGTACCTCAGTACTTCGAAAAATGAGTACAAGTATAAGTATCGAGGTACTTGTACTTGAATTGTTGAAGTACAAGTAAAGTACTTGTAAGTACTTTCGAAGTACTTTGACAAGTATTGAACGGTTTTGAAGCGGATCAATCAATATTTTTTAACAATCAGCTCAACTACTGATCGAAATGGTATTTTCCAAAAATATGATATGATAGTAAAAATTTTTGTAAATCCTTCGCTAATTTATGAACATTTGTTGGAATGATTTCCTTTCCACAGTTCAGAGTGGTGAAGCTCATCACTCTGTCATCAAACCTCCTCCCAACTAATGAAATTGTTTTACGGGTTGAGAGCTTAAGCCCCGCATGCTTTACCGGGTGTTTTATACGCAGGTGCTTCAAAAATTCGACGAATTGTTTTTGTCTTTTAGGGGTGCATCACAAAACACGCATTTTGCACTAATAGTTCCTCCCATGAGCTTATCATCAATAATCTCTGTTAATATATGTTAAGGTCTTATTATTATTGCAAGACTGCAAATACTTCCTCAAAATTCTAAAAAAAAAATGCATAACTCCATTTTGTGTCGAAGGGTCAAGTCGAAATTTGTTTGCACGATATCTTTTAGATTCACTAATTCTAGGCAATAACATGATTTGTCGTTTACGGAAGCATCCGAATTAAAACCCAAAGGCTAGGAGGGTTTACCTTTTATTAGGTCCACTTTCTGATAATAATACATACTCATGCACAAACTACCTGAAATTGTTGTACAATCTGCAATTTTGATCAGGTTACCCAATATATAGGTTTCCTTAAAAAAAAATAAAATTTATATTTCTTTATTTCCAAAAGACATTCAGAAATAAATGTTCAAAATTTAACACAAAATGTTTTCTTCATAAAACTTGTCCTTGGATTTTGATTCGGCTGATTCTGTCCGCAACCCGGATTTTTCTCCACAGACAAGCAAGTTATTAACTAGAACTAGTGAATCTGAAAGATATCCAGCAAACAAATTTAAACTTGACCCGTCGTTACAAAATGGAGTTCTGTAGTTTTTTATGATTTTAAAGAAGTACAATTTAATATTTGCAGTCTAGCACACTTTAACCGAACTCTTAACACAGATTATTGATGATAAGCTCATGGCACACACGATAAGTGCGAAATGCGTATATTGTGATGCACGCCCAAAAGCCAATAAAAAGATTACTTCGAACTTCATAAAGCACCGGCGTATAAATCCCGGAAAAGCATGCGGGGATTAAGCACTCAAGCTGTACAGCAGCTTCATTGGGTTGGAAAAGCTTTGACGAAAAAGTGATGAGCTATATCATTGATACACTCTCAACCGTGGAGAGGGAATCCTTCCGAAAAATGTTTGAAGGAATATCGCTAAAGGTGATGAGTCGTCCAAAATTAATGAGCAAACTAGGCGAACGCTTTACAAAAATGTTTGGTATAATAAAAGAGCTCATATCGACAAATAAGTACTTTTGTACGACGGCCGATATATGGTCTTCAAAGCATAAAAGTTTCTTCGGGTACACTTGCCATTGTTTGGATGAAAAATTTAACAGGAATTCGGTAGCACTAGCGTATAAAAGGTTTTCTGGGGTGCATAACCACATACGCATACATGAAATGATAGCAGATATAAATAATAATTTCGGTCTTGTATCATCAAAAATTGTGGGGACCATCACAGACAATGGGTCGAACTTTGTAATTGAAAATGGTATCAAAAAGTTTCATAAATTTTGTTTTGTTTTTATATAAGCGGTATTCATGTATAAATTGCCGTGTATCGTCAAATGCCAAATTTAAGTATTGAACATTTGAATATTTGTTTTCTTTGGATATTTCATTTTTGTCCTTTTGGCGTTCGAATTTAGGCAAAAATCTCATTTATTTAAAGCAGGTGGTGAAAAAGTTGGAGCAGAAATTAATTTTACGATTTGAATCATAATTTAAGCTATCTGAAGAAAACTATGACGCCACTGTTGCAGCTTTTTTATGCCCTAGCATAAAGCTCAGATGGTATAAATCCTTACAAGCTATATCAAGTACTACATTGTCCACCACAGATATGTACAAAATTATTATCACTGAAGCAACTCATCACGCAAGAACACACATGGAGATCGAATTTGGAAATCCCAGGCCGACCGATGCACAAAGAAAAGATTTATTTTTTGACTTTAAAACTCGAGGTATTAATACCTTATTCTTTACCTTTTTATGCATTTATGAAAACGATATCTTTATTAAACCTCAATTTTTTAAAATAGATGAGCTATTCGAAGAAATAAGCCATGACCAACCAGAACCCTTACGATCACCTAACTTTGACAAAATGGTTGAAGAAGAATTTTACAGGTATCTTAATGATACATTAACAGATTTCAATATGCTCCAGAGTTATCCTCTTATGAAGGACCTATCACTCAAAGTGAATACGCCCTTAGCTTCCTCCGCCCAAGTAGAGCGTTTATTTTCCTTAGCAGGGCTTGTTTATAGTCCTAGAAGGCAATCAATGACGGACTTTTCGTTTGAGAAGCTAGTACTAATGAAGGCAAACGCAAAACTACTTTAATATTGGTAGCTGTTTTACAATTTTTACTTATTTAATATGTTGTTTAATATGTTGTTATTTAATATGTTGTTTTACTTGCGGTAGGAAATCCCTCGTCATGACAATCACGTTGAAAAATAACAGGACACTTTTGATGACCTCGACGAACTATTTCTTTGACTTCTTCAGATCGCTAAACCTCATTATTCACGGTATCGGTATCGAAGTGGTTTAAATAATCTGGACTTTGATACTGAGTTGGTGGTATTGTTGGAAGACTTGTTGAAGATGAACCTTCATCAGTGTCACCACGAAAACTTTACGATTTCGGATTAATGTAAATATGCATTTTTGTTTGATGTTTCAATATTCGTTGCTTTTGAAATTCGGTTTAAAATTTGTACATGGAACAACTAAAGTACCCCTGAATTAAAAAAAATGTCTTAGTACTTCTAAATTGCGGGCCCCCTGAGAAACCCCGGACCCGGGGGGAAAAAGTACATTGAAGACTGATACAGCTATACAAGTCATTGTAGTGCGAGCACCAGATAAGC
Organism: Eurosta solidaginis; assembly: GCF_040869045.1. Classification (NCBI taxonomy): domain Eukaryota; kingdom Metazoa; phylum Arthropoda; class Insecta; order Diptera; family Tephritidae; genus Eurosta; species Eurosta solidaginis. The sequence goes on from NW_027136942.1 coordinate 375,944, forward strand.
AGAGAATTATTTTTAGCAAAGTTTCGGCGACAAAGGGCAAAATAAAAAGGAACGTAGTGTCTGGAAACCCTAGGAGGAACTGCAAAAACAATCGGCTGAGAAGGTCAGCAGAATCATTTTCTCCAATAATGAGCTTATGGATGAACAATACCCCCAGTAATATTCTCTGTTTTCCAGAGTGGGTAAGCTAATAAGAAGAAGTCTATTTCTGTATGGTGGAAGGTGGAGACTTGAGTCACAGTTAAGGCCACGTAATGCGAATATCAGAAATTGCTTTTGAACTGACTCAAGACGCTTTATATGATTTTGAGAAACAGGGAACCAAACGCATGAGCAATACTCGAGTATTGGACTGACCAGCGATGTGTAAAGAATCTTAGTGAGGTACGGATCATCGAAATCTTTAGCCCATCTTTCAACAAACCCAAGTACACCCAACGCTTTGTTGGCAATAGATAAAATATGCATGTTGAAACTCAGTTTCGGATCAAAAAGAACACTTAGATCATTTACAATAGATATACGCTCCAAAGGGGTACCATCTATTACATACGGTTTCAAAACTGGTTTCACTCGGTGAAATGTCATATGTTTACATTTAGAGCAATTTAAAGCTAGTAAATTTGTTGTGCACCAACAATGGAACGAGTCTAAGTCAGCCTGAAGAAGATCCAAGGAACTGAAATCGGTAGGACAGTAAGTGTAGCAAAGTTTTACATCATCCGCATACATTATAATATGGGAATGTAATATTATGTGTGGCAAGTCATTTAGGAATAGGGTAAAGAGCAAAGGGCCCAGATGTCTTTTCTGAGGTAACCCGGAGGAAACTTTAAACGATTCCGAGAGATTGCACTTGAACAGGACTTCTTGGGTCCGGTTAGAAAGATAGCTTTTCAGCCACATTAATAGGTCAAACGGAAAGTCCAGTAAATCAAGCTTATGAATTAGTAACCTATGGTTGACGGTATCGAATGCTTTGCTGAAATCAGTATAAATGACATCCGTTTGATTGTTCGCTAAAAATCCTTCCATAACTAAAGAGGTAAATACTAGCAAGTTTGTAGTAGTTGACCTTTGACGAATGAAGCCGTGTTGGCATTGAGATAAAAGGGAAGAGCGCTGATACTGAAGTTGAGTGGTAACCTGTTCAAAAACTTTAGGAATAGCCGAAAGTTAAGCAATACCCCTCTAGTTCTCAACTATTGACCTACTACCTTTTTTATACAGGGGTATAATAAAAGACTGTTTCCAAAGTGACGGGAATGATGCAGATCCCAGAGATTGCTCAAATAATTTTAAAATATGCTCATATATATTTTCAGCGCAGTACTTAAGCACACAACTAGGAACACCATCTGGTGCCGGAGAAAAGTTGGACTTCAAAGATTTAAAACTCTGAAGAACAATATTACCATCAATAGCAGGATTCCTAATGGAATTCGAGCTATCTAAGCGATAGGGGTATTGACCGGAATGAAAACCACTGGATGAATACGTGGACTTAAAGAACTCAGAAAATAGTTCAGCAACGTCGTCAACAGTGCAAGCTTTTTTACATCCAAAGGTTAATGAAGAAGGATACCCAGAAGTTTTTCGTTTTGAATTTACGAAACTGTAAAACTTTTTTGGATTTTCAAAAAATTTAGATTTACAACAACTTAAGTAATCTTTATAACAAAGCTGATTAAGACCGTGAAAGTTAGAACGAGCTATTAGGTATTTTTAGAGAAGTTTGCAGATGTTCCTGAATCTCTTATAAAGCCTAGATTTGATGTTATTATTTATTTATTTATTTATTTATTTGTTCGTCTACAAATTTTACAATCAACCAGACTAAATATGAATGAATGAATATAAATGCGGATTACAGTGTAAAATTAACAAGCATACATAGTGAGCAAAATTATATTATAAAATATGTATATACATATATTATTGAATCAGTTGTCGGGATGGACTGTGATGCCGAGCAACGGAATTGATTATCAGTGCTGTCGGAATGGACGTGATTTCGAGCAGCTGATGTATATTTAACACACAATGAGTAGGGCTGCGATGTGTGGAAGGTTGGAAAGGACGTGAATCCAAGCCACCCGCCCAAAGTAACTGGAACAGGTAACAGATTTAATTTAACATGTGATTTTGAAACAGTTATGAGTTCAAGGCAGTGAGTACATATTTTTTTATACTGTAAAGTGTGTCGCAAGTATCAATACTATTGCAGTGATTATTGAAATCTTGACACAGACAACGAAGAGGTTCATGCATTTGAAAATTCGATCTACATGTATTTAAATATAGCGGTTGGAAATACCGAGAGTGCCTAAAAGGGACATTAAACATCACCACGCCAAGCAGAAATGGACTGTTTATCATCCCCCTTAATATTTTTACCATAAATATAACGCCAACCATCTCCCTACGGCTCTGTAGTGAAGGCAACTGTAAAAGTTTTAACCGGCTGCAATAGGGAGGTAGGTTCCTTGATGGATCCCAGGGCAAATGATTTAAAGAAAAGAGCAAAAATTGCTTCTGGACCGATTCCAATTTTTCGCTATGAACCTGATAACGCGGGTTCCAGATAATGGAAGCATATTCCAATATAGGTCTTACTAACGATAAAAAAAGAGTTTTAGTGACATAGGGGTCATTGAATTCCTTTGACCACCTTTTAACGAAAGCCAAAGTGCCTCTAGCCCTATTCACACACGATTCGATATGTAATTTGAAGTCCAGTTTAGGGTCCATTATAACGCCAAGGTCAGTAAAGTTTGTGACTTGCTTAATGATATAATCGCCTATCATGTACTGATAGGTTTTAAAAGATTTCCTCGTAAAACGCATAAACTTGCACTTCGGTAAATTTAGTCACATGACGTTCACGTCACACCACTCAACCAGATTATTCAGATCCAATTGAAGAAGTGCCCTATCTTCAGGTGAGCGAATGGGCATAACCAGTTTGACATCGTCAGCGTACATCAGCGGTATGCAGCGCTTTAAAACATTTGGGAGGTCATTAATGAAGAGCAGAAACAACACTGGACCAAGGTAACTGCCCTGTGGAACTCCAGAAGATACATTGATGAATTCAGACAAACAATTGTTAAACACAACGGTTTGCTTTCTACCTACCAAGTACGAAGAGACCCAAGAGAGAAGCCGTGATGGAAAACCCAATCGATCGAGTTTTAGTAGGAGTAAAGAATGGGAAACTTTATCAAACGCCTTACTGAAATCAGTGTAAATGACATCAACTTCGCAGTTCGTCCTTAAGTTATTGGATACGAGGGTTGTGAACTCCAGCAAGTTAGACACAATGGACTTACCCCTGCAAAAGCCATGTTGTGACAGGTCCACTGCCGAAGATACTGCAAAAGCCAGTTGATTTGTGACAACTGATTCAAATAGTTTTGGAATAGCACAAAGTTTGGCTATTCCTCTATAGTTTGTGACACAAAATCTACTCCCACTTTTATAAAGTGGTATTATAAACGACTCCTTCCACTTCTTAGGGAATATCCCTTGCCTCAAAGAGGCATTAAATAAGCAGGTAAGGGGTTGACAAAGAAATTGAGCGCAAATTCTGAGCACAACAGATGGTATTTCATCAGGTCCACTGCAGTAGGAAATTTTCAGACTTTCCAGATGCCTTAGTACCTCATCTGTATGAATATATGGGATGCCTACTGAGTTAAGCGAAGGTAACATGTATTGATATTCCACCGGAGGGGAGCCAGGGATAGTCGAGTAATTAGATTTCAAAAAGTCAGCAAACATATTTGCAATCTCGGAGTCAATACTGGAAATCCGATCGTTATACTTCATTACGGAAGGAAACCCTTTAATTTTTCTTTTGGAGTTGACGAAGGAATAAAATGTTTTTGGATTGGAAGAGATCCGATGCTTAATCTTCATCAGATAATTCTTATAGCATCTTATCTGTAGCCTCTTGTACTTAAGGCGCAAGATGGAGTATGCAGCATAGTCACTATTAGAGCCAGATAATTTGAAACGCTTGAAGAAGCGTGTTTTTTTGTTTTTTAGATAATTAAGTTCTCTAGAGCTCCAAGCAGTAGCTGGAGATGCTGAGGAGGTTTTGGAAAAAGGCACACATTTGAGGAATATCGCATGTAAAACGTTGGTGAAATGGCCGGAGCTCGCTTCAATATCACTGTCGTACTCAGGCCACTTTATTTTAGAGACTTCGTCGATTAGTAAAGACCAATTGGCCTTTCTAAACAGAAACCGGCGGGAAGACGCGTTCGGATCGGTAGTATACCGCACGGGTAAGCTAAGACAATCCAGGTAAATTGAAAGTGCTGGATGATAAACATCCTCAGGCAATACCACTGGATCACATCGAGTAACAGAACAATTCGATGTGTCGTCTGAAAAAATCAAATTTATTATGAATTCTGCTAAGTTGATAAAGACCAATGTCTGCAAGGTCATTTAAAAACTCGTAGAATACAACATTACAAGCAGTGGGAACTAGCATTCCGTCAATAAAATTCCACGACACAAAGGGCAGATTAAAATCGCCAGCCACTAAGACAGAATCAACAGACCTTGACATAGCAAATATAAATTTCAATAGGGAAGAATGTTTTAAGTATACAGAGATATCTGACTGGGGCGGAATATAAGACGCAACAAAATATCTATAAGTAGATAAAAGTTTAACTCGCACGCAGAGGATTTCAACATCAGAAGAATCATCGATGTACACTTCCTCAGCAGAGAACCTGGTGTGTACGGCGATTAACACGCCTCCGCCAACTCTGTTTCGTCGGTCTTTCCTAAAGATCTCATAAGAATCTGCTAATATCTCAGAGTTAAACACAGTTGGTTTCAACCATGTCTCACTAAAAACCAAAACGTCATAGCAGAGTTCATGACTACGGAGAAAAAGATAAACTAGTTTAGCATTTAGACCCCTAACATTCTGACGTTGAGGCCATTATGAAAGATGTCAGACAAATCTATGACTCCGCGGGAATTTCTACATCTTTTCGAAAAAACGGAAGGGGTTAATATATACATTACTGGGCCAAAGAGAAGCATTGAAAAGTTTGCTATATTCACTTTCAATCACTCGAACTTTAAAAGCGACTCTCACTAAAGTGTTAATGTCGACATCCCTCTTTACTAACTTAAAACAAGCGACACTAGAAGCAGCAATGCCAAAGTGATCAGAGATGTATTTAGCAATACTCTCCTCAGTGACCGATGGCTTAAATGAGGACAAATGAATCCATTTATACCGCACAAATACATCTAACTAAGCATTGTCATTGCTACCACTAACAACACGCGATTTTTGCGTAATTTCTTTTGATGCACTCTTTCGTTGTCTGTCAGAAACATCAACAGATGGCACATTTGCATTAACTGCGCTAGCTGCAGCATCTGCATACAATACAGTGCCAGCAGAGCGCGACACTGCACTAGTATTTGTCACATTGTTGGCGTAGATGTGGATGCAGTAGATTTAGTTTTAGATTTAGAATTGGAACTAATTGATGTTGATGTATTTCCAGATGTAGATGTAGTTTTAGACGAATGAGAGACTTTAGAAGATGAGGCGTTTTTAGATGTAGTTTTAGATGTAGATGCAGGCGAAGTAGAAGTTGTCTTTGTAGTAGAACTAGTAGAGAGAATATTCGATGTTTGCGGCTGAGTAATAATAGCAGCAGTTATAGATGTAAGAGTAGTAGTAGGTGCAGGTGATGAAGTATTAGCTCTCAGATTATCGATAGGGGAATTAGAGAACTCCGTGCCAAGCGGGGTAGCGGGAAATCCATTAGGTTGCTTTGTATTAAGTTGTTGTTATTGGATGCCATCGGGAGAGCAGAAATAAATAGCGCACTATTTCTGACATTCGGACAACCATATGACTCAGCAACATTTAAGTTGTTGTTGGATGACTTCAAAGAGTCCATTATATGATTTTTTAAATCATCGAATTTTTTAGACACAGCATTAGAAATTATGTCAAAACCTTGTTTTTGAGCCACAAGAATAGCGTTCAAAATATTAGATAGCTTGTCCGGCATGTTCACACACTTTTCACACAAGTAAAGCAAATGAGGGTTAGCCTTGATTAGCTTTACTTCATAGTCCGATATACCCTCACTACAGGCTCTGTGGAAAATCCTCTTGCAGAACCCATTACACGGCACTAGACTATTGTCACCAGTTCTGGAAAATTGTTTATTACACTTTCCACAAAATTCATCCATTTTGGCAATTTAAATTTAAAAGAAAATATTAAGTCCGATAAGTTGCCTTGAAAACCAAGGCAAGGAATACATGTATCAAAGAAGCCGTCAAGTGTACTGTAAAATATGGCGATCGCCGAATCGACATCAGTGCATGCATAGAGATCCGACCAATCATGGGAAGTCAACAGATCATTAAGCGTAATGAAATTCGCTTTGTAGAAACATTTAAAGCGGGGTCGATCCTGTACTTGAATCCTACGGGGTAGATTTATATCAAGTGATATCTCAAGCGTAGGGTGCAGAGGGTCTTCTGGAAGGGATAAAGGTGGAATTTAAGTAAGGGCAGTGGCCACCGAGCCATCCACAAATACTAAATCTAGCATTTTGTTTCTACTATTTGGAACGTTGTTAATCTGAAGAAGAGATGAGTCTAACAGGCAATTGAGAAAATCGTTGAGCAGTGGGAGTTGAAAAGTTTGAATCAATCATATTAACCCAACTAACTGCTGGCAAGGTAAAATCACCAACAACAACAAGTCGATCATTATCACCTAACTGCGAATGCAAATCGCAGATGGTCGAGCTATGACTAGCATAAATACCCATATCCGAACAAGGTGGAATGTACGAACAGCAAACAATTACGCTATAGGTACCTAATGAAAGCCTAACTGCTATGAATTCGATATGAGAGATATTGTCCAGCAAAATCAACTCAGATGAGAGGTTAGAATCAACAGCAATAAGGACACCTCCCGCTCTAGAATTGCGGTCACGCCGATAAACAATATATTTATTTAAAAATACCTCAGAATTGAGACTATCAGGCTTTAGCCAGGTCTCCGTAAAGGCGCCTACTTGTGCCGCAAAAGTGAAGCTATCAAGAAACAAGTAAGGAAGGTTAAGTTCGGGTGTAACCGAACATTACATACTCAGTTGAGAGCTATGGTGACAACATAAGGGAAAATAACCATGTAGGAAAATGAACCGAGGGTAACCCTGGAATGTGTTTGTATGACATGTGTATCAAATGAAAGGTATTAAAGAGTATTTTATGAGGGAGTGGGCCATAGTTCTATAGGTGGATGCCATTTAGGGAATCGCCATAAAGGTGGATCAGGGTTGACTCTAGAATTTGTTTGTACGATATGGGTATCAAATGAAAGGTGTTAATGAGTATTTTAAAAGGGAGCGATCCTTAGTTCCATAGGTGGACGCCGTTTCGAGATATCGCCATAAAGGTGGACCAGGGGTGAACCTAGAATTTGTTGGTACGATATGGGTATCAAATGAAAGGGGTTAATGAACATTTTAAAAGGGAGTGGGCCTTAGTTCTATAGGTGGACACCTTTTCGAGATATCGCCATAAAGGTGGACCAGGGGTTGACTCTAGAATGCGTTTGTACAATATGGGTATCAAACGAAAGGTGTTAATGAGTATTTCAAAAGGGCGGGGGTTTAGTTCTATAGGTGGACGCCTTTTCGGGATATCGCCATGAAGGCGGACCAGGGGTGACTCTAGAATGTGTTTGTACGATATGGGTATCAAATTAAAGGTATTAATGAGGGTTTTAAAAGGGAGTGGTGGTAGTTGTATAGGTGGTCGCCTTTTCGAGATATCGGCATAAAGGTGGACCAGGGGTGACTCGAGAATGAGTTTGTACAATATGGGTATCAAATGAAAGGTATTAATGAGTATTTTAAAAGGGCGTGGGGCTTAGTTCTATAGGTGGACGCCTTTTCGAGATATCGCCATAAAGGTGGACCGGGGGTGACTGTAGAATGTATAATATGGGTATTTGTATAATATGGGTATCAAATTAAAGGTATTAATGAGGGTTTTAAAAGGGAGTGGTGGTAGTTGTATAGGTGGTCGCCTTTTCGAGATATCGCCATAAAGGTGGACCAAGGGTGACTCTAGAAAGTGTTTGTACAATATGGGTATCAAACCAAAGGTACTAATAAGTATTTTAAAAGAGCGTGGGACTTAGTTCTATAGGTGGACGCCTTTTCGAGATATCGTCATAAACGTGGACCAGGGGTGACTCTAGAATATGTTTGTAAGATATGAGTATCAAATTAAAGGTATTAATGAGGGTTTTAAAAGGGAGTGGTGGTAGTTGTATAGGTGGTCGCCTTTTCGAGATATCGGCATAAAGGTGGACCAGGGGTGACTCTAGAATGCGTTTGTACAATATGGGTATCAAACGAAAGGTGTTAATGAATATTTTAAAAGGGAGTGGGCCTTAGTTTTACAGGTGGACGCCTTTTCGAGATATCGCCATAAAGGTGGACCACGGGTGATTTTAGAATGGGTTTATACGATATGGGTATCAAATTAAAGGTAATAATGAGGGTTTTAAAAGGGAGTGATGGTAGTTGTATAGGTGGTCGCCGTTTCGAGATATCGCCATAAAGGTGGACCAGGGGTGACTCTAGAATGCGTTTGTACAATATGAGTATCAAACGAAAGGTGTTATTGAGTATTTCAAAAGGGCGTGGGGCTTAGTTCTATAGGTGGACGCCTTTTCGAGATATCGCCATAAAGGTGGACCAGGGGTGACTCTAGAATGTATTTGTATGATATCGGTATCAAATTAAAGGTATTAATGAGGGTTTTAAAAGGGAGTGGTGGTAGTTGTATAGGTGGTTGCCTTTTCGAGATATCGCCATAAAGGTGGACCAGGGGTGACTCTAGACTTTGTTTGTGCGATATGGGTATCAAATGAAAGGTGTTAATGAGTCTTTTTAAAAGGGAGTGGGCCTTAGTTCTATACTTGGTCGCCTTTTCGAGATATCGCCATAAAGGTGGACCAGGGGTGACTCTAGAACATGTTTGTACAATATGGACATCAAATGAAAGGTGTTAATGAGTATTTTAAAAGGGCGTGGGCCGTAGTCCTATAGGTGGACGCCTTTTCGATATATCGCCATAAAGGTGGACCAGGGGTGACTCTAGAATGTGTTCGTACGATATGCGTATCAAATTAAAGGTATTAATGAGGCTTTTAAAAGGGAGTGGGTGGTAGTTGTATATGTGAAGGCGTTTTCCAGTTATCGATCAAAATGTGGACCAGGGCGACCCAGAACATCATCTGTTGGATACCGCTAATTTATTTATATGTATAACTAGCAGAACAGGCAGACGTTGTTCTGCCCTAAATTTGGCCTATCTGCATACATTTTAATAAGCTTTTTCCGTCTAACTCTGCCCTACCCTTCTACACTTTTTCCTAATCTTTTTATTCTCTCCTCCCTCCGTCTTTTTCGCTTCATCTCCATCTTCGTGTCATTCTATCTCTTTCTCAGTCTCAGTCTCCTTCTCTCTTTTCTCTTTTCTCAAGTTTTTCTCCTTCTTCTTCATCTCTTATTGCCAGTCCCAGAGGGTGGTATGTATTTTGTTTCACTCTCACTCCGAGTCGCAGTCTCAGTCCCAGTCCTATTCCTAATCCCAGTCCCAAACAGTCTCTGGTATACTTCCCGGAAAAAAGCATCGTAAATATTAATATAGGCAAATTTATATACGAAATTTCAGGCAAACCGAATAGGACGTATGTAAATAGGTACGTGGGTATTATTAATTCTTGCCTTTATTTCGGCTTCGCATGCATATTTATCAGTTTTGCCAGGTTAATGCGACTAAATCGAATATCACAATGAACTTTAGAGCTCTCAGCAACAGCTTTCATTTGATATCCATAATACACACACATTCTAGGTGTATCCGGGTCCATGTTTTGGCCTATATCTCGAGACCGTAGTCACCCAGCGGTATAAAACTTACTCTGTACTAAAGCATACATCAACAACTTCAATTTGATACCCATAATGTAAAAACACATTCTAGGTGTATCCGGGTCCACGTTTTATGCTATATCTCGAGACCCTAGCCTATCAGTTGTATGAAAATTGTCCTGTACTATAGCACTCATGAACAGTTTTCATTTGATATCCATATTGTATAAACACATTCTAGGGGTACCCTGGTCCACGTTTTATGCTATATCTCGAGACCCTAGCCTATCAGTTGTATGAAAATTGTCCTGTACTATAGCACTCATCAACAGTTTTCATTTGATATCCATATTGTATAAACACATTCTAGGGATACCCGGGTCCACGTTTTATGCTATATCTCGAGACCCTAGCCTATCAGTTGTATGAAAATTGTCCTGTACTATAGCACTCATCAACAGTTTTCATTTTGTAATGATCTTTATTCATTTCACGTTGCTTACAGACTAAACTTACGACTAAACTTCAAGTAATTGAGCAGTGCTCCAAATGTGATTTTATGTATATATTCCAGTGAGTACGAGCCTACAGTATATAGTATAAGAGAGAGCATAGTTAATAGTTACACTGTATGTGTTTTCTGGTATACCTATGTGTACACTCATGTTAAATATATTGCTGTCCAATACATTACAATACCCCCTTCTTAACTTAAATATGCCTTCCCATATTTAATAATTTACATTTGTATTATAAAGTTTCCATTTAGCAGTGATAATTTAGTTTTATGCCTTATCATTTTCTTAGTGAATTACTCTACTTCTCAGCTTATATTTATAATCTGGGTTTTCGTTTTCCGTGGTTGGTACATTTTCAGAATTTTTCGTTTCTAGCTCTTTTTCGGCTTCATGTGTGTCTACTGAATTTCCATAGCTTCCAACGGTTATACCTTTATTGGAATCTAAGCTTTGATGCGGTAGCAGATCACGCGAATCATTAGAATTGTATGTATCGCCTTCGTTTGAGGCGTTACATGCTATGATTTGATTTGCGTGACGCTTCCAAATTTTATCCGAAGCTATGATTTTTACTTTGAAGGTCTGTTGGCCTAGTTTTTCTAAAATTTCAGCCTTGGTCCAACTAACCTTCCCCGGTATCGAGTAATCTCTAACAATAACTTTGTCGCCTTTTCTAAATTGGTTTTCCCTATTTCCACAATAATATCTCATCTGCTTATTTTGCTGATCTCTTACTTTATTTCTTACTGACTGATATGAATTGCTATCAGTTTTTCTTTTGGGGTTCAGTACGTCTAAGCGAGTACGCAGTAGTCTGCCAAACATAAGCTGGGCTGGAGATATGTCTGTAGTACTGTGCACTGCATTACGATAGTCCAATAGAAATCTATTCAAAACATCATGGAAATTGGTTTCCGTAGTTTTATACAAGCCTCTCCTTAACGCCGTTTTTATTAGTTTTACACAATTTTTGGCTTGACCGTTGCTGGCAGGATGACCGACTGGCGAAGTTATGTGCTTAATTGCATTTCTTTCTAAAAAAACTTTAAATTCTCGTGATACGAAAGCTGTCCCATTATCCGAGACTAAGGTTTCCGGCAATCCAAACTGAGCAAAAATTTGCTTTAACACCCCTATTGTCGCTTTGCTCGTGGTGTTTTTGCCCATGTCAACACACTCAACCCATTTGCTATAGCTGTCCACTACAATTAGACACCAACGCTTCATAAAAGGTCCGAAAAAGTCTATATGCACCCTAGTCCACGGTTTTTCTGGCCACTGCCAAGGCTTAAGAGTTTGCTTCGCCGGTTCTGGTCGTGACATTAGGCATGCCTCACAGGACTTCGCCTCTTTCTCAATGTCTGCACTTTGGGTTGGCCACCAGCAACACTCTCGAGCCATCGCTTTCACTTTAGCAACCCCCAGATGGGAAGCATGAAGATATTGCATGACATCAGGTTGCAGCGCTCTAGGTATTAGTACCCTATGTCCCCAGAACACACATCCGGAATCTGAAGACAAGTCCAGCCTTCTGTCAAAGAACGGGCGCATGGCCGTATCGGTACAACAGCTGGGCCACCCAGACTTTATGGATTCGCATACTAGCTGTAACAGTTTATCGTTTTGGGTTTCTGTCCGAATTTTTTCAATATTCAAGGGCACCACACTATTTTGTTGAACGTAATTTAAAAATACTCCATCCGGACAGTGTTCCTCCTCGGTTTCCTTTGCCGAAGGGTTTCTAGAAAAATAGTCCGCGATGTTGGTCTTCGACTTAATGTTGACTATATCGAAGGAATACCCAGATAGCGTCAACGCTATCCTCTGCAGTCTATTAGCCGCCATTATTGGGATACCCTTTTTTGGGTCGAAAATATGATGCAACGGTTTATTGTCCGTCACCAAAGTGAAATAGCGCCCGTAGAGAAAATGGTGAAATTTCTTTACACCGTATAGAATTGCCACAGCCTCCCGATCAAGTTGCGAATATCTCTGTTTTGTTTCAGATAACCTACGCGATGCAAATACTATAGGTCTTTCAATGCCATCGGACGTAATTTGTGACAATACTGCCCCAACTCCTACCGGGCTAGCATCTACAGTTAGCTTGGTTTCAAGCTGTGGGTTAAAATGTGCCAAGCATGTTTCCTTTTTTAACCCTGCCTTTAACATGTCTATCGCACTCTCACATTGCTTGGACCAAAGGAATTTGGTGTTTGCCTTGAGCAAGTCATACAGCGGGGCACATGCCTTTGCTACATTGGGTAAGAAGCGACGATAAAAATTAACCACGCCTAGAAATGCTTGAAGTTCCTTAACTGATTTTGGGTACGGCATGCCATCTATTTCGCGCGTCTTTGCCGGATTTGGATGTAAACCTTCTTTGTCTATTATGTGCCCTAAGTACTCTACCCGTTTGCAGCAAAACTGGCATTTATTTTTAGCTAATTTTAATCCGGCATTTTCTAGTATTTTCAAAACTCCCTCAAGCCTTTTCATATGTGTTGCCCTATTCGGAGCCATGATTAATATGTCATCCAAGAAGATTACTACACCCTCTAAATGCATCAAAAGACCTTCTATCATTCTTTGAAAAATTGCTGGGGCCGATGCCAGCCCATACACTAGCCTCGTGTACTGAAAAAGTCCTTTTGTTGTCGCGATTGTAGTCAACTTGCGTGATTCGGGGTTAAGTTCAATTTGTTGATAAGCCGTAGATAAGTCGAGTTTCGTAAACTCTTCGCCCCCATGAAGTTTCGCAAAGAGATCTTCAATCCTCGGTAACGGGTACTGTTCTACTACTAAATTTGGATTAACCGACACTTTGAAATCTCCACAGATTCTAACCCCCCATCTTTTTTGAGAATAGGCACTATCGGTGTAGCCCACTCGGAGAACACCACTGGCTCATGGACTTTTAATTGTACTAGGTTGTTGATTTCTTTCTCCACCTTTGCTTGGATCGCCAGCGGTACCGGCCTTGGCTTAAAAAACCTTGGTGTCGCTTTTTCGATCAACTGCAACCTCGCTTGGCCCTTGTTGAAACAACCTAAAGTTCCATCGAACAGTAACGGAAATTTTTCCACCACCCTAGGCACTCCTATACTTTCGCTGGGCAGTGTGAAGTTTAAATTAGCGATATTTAACCCAAACGCTCTTAAAAAATTCCTGCCTAGTAATGGCGGTCCCCCATTATCAACTACTAAGAATTTTACCACTTCGCGTTTGCCTTTAAACTCCACCAGTCCGTCATAACTACCAACAGGGTATATTGCTACGCCATTATACGTTTTTAATATAACGTTTGTACTTACAAGCTCACTTCTGCTAACTAAGTTTGTGAACCGTGCTGCCGAGAGGATACTGAATTCCGAACCTGTGTCCAACTCCATACTAATAGGCATTTTGTTCAGGTGAACATTTAATTTTATTGGACCATCGTTTACAGATTGCAGTGCGAACAAATTCATTTCGCAATCCTCCGCAAATTTTAGTTGTGTTTCCCTAACCGTACACACCTTTTTTAAATGCCCTATTTGCTTACAATTATGACACTTAAAGTTTTTATACCTGCATTCTCTGCTTACATGGTTCGATTTTCCACATACCGTGCACTGCTTCCCTTGTCTTTGCTGTACGCGTTTTTCTTTGCTGCCTTTGTTCGCTGACTGCGGCTGTTTCTGTTGCCGTCGCTGTTCGTTGCTCTGCTGCGGTGGCTGTTGCTGCTGCTGTACCTTTTTGCCCTTGCTTTGTACATAGTTCAATGCTTCTTGCGGTTCTTGCTTAATCGAGTCACCGAGGCGTTGAGTATATATATACTCGGTGGTGTTTGCAATGTCCACCGCCTTCTTAAAATCACACGCTATCGTTTCCATGAAAATTTTGTCACGCGCTGGACCTTTCTCCAACCCCATGATAAATTTGTCTCTCAGTGCGTCGCTCAAACATGCACCAAATTCACAATTTAATGATAACGACCTTACCCGGACGGCCCACTCGTTTATGGACTCTGTTGTCATTTTCTTTGCCTCATAGAATTTATAACGCTCTGCAAACGCTGACGCCGGTGGCTTAAAATGCGCATCCATAAACTCTACGCAACTTTTAAACGTCGTCGCTGCATCGTCTACCTTGTGTGGGCACATTAAATTTTTCAGGAGAATATAAGATCCCTCACCGATTGACGTTAGAAAGATTGCTTTTTTTCTTTTATCGTCCGTAATTTCATTTGCGATAAAGAATTGGTTCAATTGTTGACGGAATACATTCCAATTATTATCCTCGTGCCTATAATGTGGTACACTACCAATAATTTGAACGGCCATTTTACTTGCTGTCGTATGATTTTGTGAGTTCTGCTTTGCCTCGTCGCCACTGTAATGATCCTTATTCATTTCACGTTGCTTACAGACTAAACTTACGACTAAACTTCAAGTAATTGAGCAGTGCTCCAAATGTGATTTTATGTATATATTCCAGTGAGTACGAGCCTACAGTATATAGTATAAGAGAGAGCATAGTTAATAGTTACACTGTATGTGTTTTCTGGTATACCTATGTGTACACTCATGTTAAATATATTGCTGTCCAATACATTACACATTTGATATCCGTATTGTATGAACACATTATAGGGGTACCCGGGTCCACGTTTTGGGCTATATCTCCTAGCTTCCCAGTTGTATGAAAATTATCCTGTGCTATAGCAGTCATCAACAACTTTCATTTTATATCCATATTGTATAAACACATTCAAGGGGTACCCGGGTCCACGTTTTATGCTATATCTCGAGATCCTAGCCTCCCAGTTGTATGCAAATTGTCCTGTACTATAGCACTCATCAACAGTTTTCATTTGATTTCCATATTGTATAAAAACATTCTAGGGGTACCCGGGTCCACGGTTTGGGCTATGTATCGAGAGCCTAACCTCCTATTTGTATGAAAATTATCCTGTGCTATAGCACTCATCAGCAGCTTTCATTTGATATACATATTGTATAAACACATTCTAGGGGTACCCGGGTCCACGTTGTGGCCTATATCTCGAGACCCTAGGTACCCAGGTGTATGAAAATTATTCTGTACTATAGCACTCATCAACAGCTTTTATTTGATATCCACATTGTATAAACACATTCTAGGGGTACCCGGGTCCACGTTTTGATCTCAAGACCCTATGCTCCTAGCGGTAAAAAAAGGTAAACGTTGGCCGATTCTCAGACCTACCCAATATGCTCACAAAATTTGATGAGAATCGGTTCAGCCGTTTCGGAGGTGTTAAGCCTCAAACACCGTGACAGAAAAATTTTATATACATATTGAATTTTTTCTAAAAAAAATCATAACTCAAAAATGTCTAATCCGATTTGGGATTTCAAAATCAACTAACCATCATCTCTCCTTCCTGTATCTTTCCTAAAAATTTCATGGCAATATTTCTATCCGTTCTCGAGTTATTGAGTGACAATCAAAATTTACACTTCTTTTTATATATATAGATTTCAGGCAAATCGAATAGGACGTATGTAAACAGGTATGTGGGTATTATTAATTCTTGCCTTTATTTCGGCTTCGCATTCATATTTATCAGTTTTGCCAGGTTGATGCGACTAAATCGAATATCACAATGAACTTTAGAGCTCTCAGCAACAGCTTTCATTTGATATCCATAATACACACACATTCTAGGGGTTTCCGGGTCCATGTTTTGGCCTATATCTCGAGACCCTAGTCACTCAGCGGTGTAAAACTTACTCTGTACTAAAGCATACATCAACAGCTTCAATTTGATACCCATAATGTAAAAACACATTTAGGTGTATCCGAGTCCATGTTTTGGCCTATATCTCGAGACCGTAGTCACCCGGCGGTGTAAAACTTACTCTGTACTAAAGCATACATCAACAGCTTCAATTTGATACCCATAATGTAAAAACACATTTAGGTGTATCCGGGTCCACATTTTATGCTATATCTCGAGACCCTAGCCTCCCAGTTGTAGGAAAATTGTCCTGTACTATAGCACTCATCAACAGTTTTCATTTGATATCCATATTGTATAAACACATTCTAGGGGTACCCGGGACCACGTTTTATGCTATATATCGAGACCCTAGCCTTCCAGTTGTATGAAAATTGTCCTGTACTATAGCACTCATCAACGGTTTTCATTTGATATCCATATTGTATGAACGCATTCTAAGGTACCCGGGTCCACGTTTTGGGATATATATCGAGAGCCTAGCCTCCCAGTTGTATGAAAATTATCCTGTGCTATAGCACTCATCAACAGCTTTCATTTGATAGCCATATTGTATAAACACATTCTAGGGGTACCCGGGTCCACGTTTTATGCTATATCTCGAGACCCTAGCCTCCCAGTTGTATGAAAATTGTCCTGTACTATAGCACTCATCAACAGTTTTCATTTGATACCCATAATGTAAAAACACATTCTAGGTGTATCCGGGTCCACGTTTTATGCTATATATCGAGAGCCTAGCCTTCCAGTTGTATGAAAATTATCCTGGGCTATAGCACTCATCAACAGCTTTCATTTGATATCCATATTGTATAAAAACATTCTAGGGGTACCCGGGTCCACGTTTTGGCCTATATCTCGAGACCCTAGTTACCCAGGTGTATGAAAATTATTCTGTACTATAGCACTCATCAACAGCTTTTATTTGATATCCACATTGTATAAACACATCCTAGGGGTACCCGGGTCCACGTTTTGATCTCAAGACCCTATGCTCCTAGCGAAAAAAAAGGTAGACGTTGGCCGATTCTCAGACCTACCCAATATGCTCACAAAACTTGATTAGAATCGGTTCAGCCATTTCGGAGGTGTTAAGCCTCTAACACGTGACAGAAGAATTTTATATACCTATTGAATTTTTTTTTTTTTTAAATCATAACTCAAGAATGTCTAAACCGATTTGGGATTTCAAAATCAACTAACCATCATCTCTCCTTCCTGTATCTTTCCTAAAAATTCCATGGCAATCTTTCTATCCGTTCTCGAGTTATTGAGTGACAATCAAAATTTACACTTCTTTTTATATATATAGATTTCAGGCAAATCGAATAGGATGTATGTAAACGGGTATGTGGGTGTTATTAATTCTTGCCTTTATTTCGGCTTCGCATGCATATTTATCAGTTTTGCCAGGTTGGTGCGACTAAATCGAATATCACAATGAACTTTAGAGCTCTCAGCAACAGCTTTCATTTGATATCCATAATACACACTCTGTATTATAGCACACATCAACAGCATCAATTTGATACCCATAATATAAAAACACATTCTAGGTGTATCCGAGTCCATGTTTTGGTCTATATCTCGAGACCGTAGTCACCCAGCGGTGCAAAACTTACTCTGTACTAAAGCATACATCAACAGCTTCAATTTGATACCCATAATGTAAAAACACATTTAGGTGTATCCGGGTCCACGTTTTATGCTATATCTCGAGACCCTAGCCTCCCAGTTGTATGAAAATTGTCCTGTACTATAGCACTCATCAACAGTTTTCATTTGATATCCATATTGTATAAACACATTCTAGGGGTACCCGGGTCCACGTTTTATGCTATATCTCGAGACCCTAGCCACCCAGTTGTATGAAAATTGTCCTGTACTATAGCACTCATCAACAGTTTTCATTTGATACCCATAATGTAAAAACACATTCTAGGTGTATCCGGGTCCACGTTTTATGCTATATATCGAGAGCCTAGCCTTTCAGTTGTATGAAAATTATCCTGGGCTGTAGCACTCATCAACAGCTCTCATTTGATATCCATATTGTATAAACACACTCTAGGGGTACCCGGGTCCACGTTTTGAGCTATATATCGAGACCCTAGGTACCTAGGTGTATGAAAATTATTCTGCACTATAGCACTCATCAACAGCTTTTATTTGATATCCACATTGTATTAACACATTCTAGGGATACCCGGGTCACCGTTTTGATCTCAAGACCCTATGCTCCTAGCGAAAAAAAGGTAGACTTTGGCCGATTCTCAGACCTACCCAATATGCTCACAAAATTTGATGAGAATCGGTTCAGCCGTTTTGGAGGAGTTAAGCCTCTAACACCGTGACAGAAGAACTTTGTATACCTATTGAATTTTTTCTAAAAAAAAAATCATAACTCAAGAATTTCTAAACCGATTTGGGATTTCAAAATCAACTAACCATCATCTCTCCTTCCTGTATCTTTCCTAAAAATTTCATGGCAATATTTCTCTCCGTTCTCGAGTTATGGAGTGACAATCAAAATGTACACTTCTTTTTAACACGCTTTTATTAGCTTGGCCTGTATGTAACGGAATTTTTGAGCTTAATTTTCACCGGTTTCTAGAAGTCTGATTAATTTGAAACTTTGCATACGTATCAAGGACCGATGACAATGCATTAATGTGGTGGTGTGGTGACATAAGGTCAACGGCCACAAGGTCAATTGACTTTATTAAAACTTTGAATGGCCATAAATTTGATTGAAACTTTGCACACGTATCAAGGCTCGATGACAATGCATTAATGTGATGGTGCGGTGACATAAGGTCAACGGCCATAAGGTCGATTGGCCTGATTACAACTTTGAATGGCCATAAGTTTGATTGAAACTTTGCACATGTATCAAGGCTCGATGACAATGCATTATTGTATGGTGTGGTGACATAAGGTCAACGGCCGTAAGGTCAATTGGCCTTATTACCACTTTGAATGGCCATAAGTTTGATTGAACTTTGCACACGTATCAAGGCTCGATGACAATGCAATAGTGTGATGGTGGGGTGACATAAGGTTATCGAACATAAGGTCAATTGAACTTATGACCACCCCAAATGACCATAGATTTGAACCTTGTAAAACGCATTGCTTTATTAATGATAGAAGTGGATGCATGGCACATCTACGAAAGAGCATACTGGAGCCCTTTTTAACACGCTTTCATTAGCTTGGCCTGTATCTATCTATGTATCCATGTGTGTATGTAACGGAATCTGGAGTGGAGCTGAGAGCCCCGGTAAGGAAGAGCTCCGAACTCCGTTGCGCCTTTTGAAGCATTTTAAGATAGGTACTTTTAGCTAGTGCTGGCCACCAGACCGAGGCACCATAAAGAAGAATCGGGCGCACAATGGCTGTGTACATCCAGTAGGTCACCTTAGGGGAAAATCCCCAGGAGGTGCCAAATGCCCTCTTGAAGGTGAACAGCTCTTCTTCTGCCTTCTTGGATCGCTCCACTATATGGTCACTCCATAATAGCTTCCTATCCAGAATGACTCCCAAATACTTGACTTGATCGCTAAGAACGTACCCCCAATTCTTGGCGGTGTAAGATTTGGTACTTTGTACCTCCTCGTGAAGAGGACAAGCTCGGTTTTATCCGGGTTGACTTCCAAACCTGTGGCGGGTTGTACTCCTGGAGCAGCTCCATGATGTCAGCTGGGTCCGTTGGCGTCACTGGAACCCAGGCTCTAGCCCTTGGTGGTGAGGGGATATCACGCACCTCCACTACCTTGAGGCGCACGCCCGGATATACATCCGCTATCAGCGTGACGGCGGCCCTATAGAGGTTTACCGACCTGGCGTCGTCACAGGCAGTTAGCTTGACATTGCCCTGGAACCAGCCTGCATCTGTGTAAGATGGCGGTGGACCAGGGTTGTCTTTCTTAACCTTAACGGCCACCGTAGCGAGCGCGGCCTCGATCCACTTCCACTGTTGTTTCGGGATCCTGTCACCTACGCTGCTCTCGTCTATAATGCCAATGATCTGCCCACCCTTGGCAATTTCGGCGAAAGACCGCGTCAAGCCTCCCTGCGTCTTGGTCCTTTTCGGTGCCGTGGGGTTGGATTCATCCATGGACCGCTGGCGTTTCGAGGTTTCATCACTCTCGACTAAAACTTTTAAAATTACTTGAACTAAAAATTAAAAATAAATAATATTTTAAAAAAACTAAAAAAACACGCTTTTATAGCTAACCGAACTAAAAAATAGAAAATAATTTTCAATTAAAAAGAGTTTATATAACAGTAGTAGAAGGTCAAACAATCATTTATAGTTAATCACCTCAAAATAAAATTATAATAAAATTTAAGTTATTAACAGATTAATTTTATTCACAGTAAAAAGCGTGGGGTGCTTGATATTGAATGTTACAATCATTCTATTGGCTACTATCTGAGAGGAAATATATGAAATTTATTCAAATGCACCCCACGCTTTTTAATCTGAATTAAATTATTCTGTTAATAACTTAAATTGTATTATAATTTTATTTTGAGGTGATTAACTATAAATGATTGTTTGACCTTCTACTACTGTTATATAAACTCTTTTTAATTGAAAATTATTTTCTATTTTTAGTTCGGTTAGCTATAAAAGCGTGTTTTTTAGTTTTTTTAAACTATTATTTATTACATATATATATTTCAGGCAAATCGAATAGGACGTATGTAAAAAGGTATGTGGGTATTATTAATTCTTGCATTTATTTCGGCTTCGCATGCATATTAATCAGTTTTGCCAGGTTGATGCGATTAAATCGAATATCACAATGAACTTTAGAGCTCTCAGCAACAGCTTTCATTTGATATCCATAATACACACACATTCTAGGTGTCTCCGGGTCCATGTTTTGGCCTATATCTCGAGTCCGTAGTCACCCAGCGGTATAAAACTTACTCTGTACTAAAGCATACATCAACAACTTCAATTTGATACCCATAATGTAAAAACACATTCTAGGTGTATCCGGGTCCACGTATATCTCGAGACCCTAGCCTATCAGTTGTATGAAAATTGTCCTGTACTATAGCACTCATCAACAGTTTTCATTTGATATCCATATTGTATAAACACATTCTAGGGGTACCCGGGTCCACGTTTTATGCTATATCTCGAGATCCTAGCCTATCAGTTGTATGAAAATTGTCCTGTACTATAGCACTCATCAACAGTTTTCATTTGATATCCATATTGTATAAACACATTCTAGGGATACCCGGGTCCACGTTTTATGCTATATCTCGAGACCCTAGCCTATCAGTTGTATGAAAATTGTCCTGTACTATAGCACTCATCAACAGTTTTCATTTGATATCCGTATTGTATAAACACATTATAGGGGTACCCGGGTCCACGTTTTATGATATATCTCGAGATCCTAGCCTCCCACTTGTATGAAAATTACCCCGTACTATAGCACTCATCAACGCCTTTCATTTGATATCCATATTGTATAAACACATTCTAGGGGTACTCGGGGTCGCCCCTTGCGGCTGATTCGCTTTAGTTTAACGATTGAGTGGACTTGGAGATTTGCTCATCTCCTTCAGTTCTCCGTTTACGGCCACCCACATTGTTTGAACTGTTAGGGTTGGTACTGCAATAACGTGCAATGTGCTCTGGCTTTCTACATTTAAAGCATTTGACGGTACCATCGTTTTTCTGCTGCGTTCCGTTTAATGCTTCCAAAATTATGTGTACCCAGTCTGGCCTTTCCACTTGTACGCAATGAGCTTTGTATGCGTGCTTACTCAAAAGTGACGCTGTTTCCTGAGACAGTGCATGGCATACCGTTTCAGAAAATGGCAGCTTTGGGTTTGCGTATGTAGCTCCCTTCGTTTCCACGTCCCGTATGCCATTTATAAAACTCTGTACGTTTACCCTCTCCGTGTATTCCATGGGTGCGTCCGCAAGTGCGAGATGAGCCAATCTTTCAATATTGGAAGAAAACTGCTGCAAAGTCTCATTAGCTTTTTGGTGGCGGTTTTGCTGCTTCCTGTATTCGCTTCCGAAACGCCCTTCTACAGCGCTCATAATGTTTCGTAGTTGTTCCGCTCTCCCTCGAAAATAGTCTGTAGGATTTCAGCATCAAATCCTTTCAATGCCACGAATACTGCAGCAACTTTATCTTCAGCACTCCAGTTGTTCACTGCTGCGGTCTTTTCAAACTGAATCTTAAAGGAAAGGAACAGAACCGTCAAAAGATGGTGCTTTTACCTTGGGATTACTCGCTGGAACAGCTGGGCGATTTAGTTGTAACTGCTCTATATGACCCTTCAAATCATCGACCTCTGCCTGAAATTGAGCGATTTTTGCATCCTGCGCTTCCAGTTTTGATGATAACCTTGCTTCCAATTCTGGCAGTTGCGAGGATATGCGAGTTTCTTGTGATTTCAACTACTCAGCCATATATGTCTTCTGTTCTTCTAACTGTGTTTCCATATTTGTTGTTATACGAGCTTCCTGCGATTCTAGTTGAGATGTTATACGTGTCTGCTGCGATTCCAGTTGGGATGCCATTTGTGATGTCATATATGTCTTCTGTTCCTCCAGTTGAGATGATGTTGGTTGATATTTGTGACGACATTTCTGTTATACGTGTTTCCTGAGATTCCAGTAGGGATGCCATATATGTCTTCTCTTCTGCCAGTTGAGATGACACTGTTTATGTTTGAGCAGATATTGCAGCGAAAATCGTGTTCAAGTCTGTGCGCGTAACTGTCTGCGATATTTCGTTTTTCTATTCTATTTTTGTTGTTATCTCGTCCCCATTCGGATGAAAGACTTCATCGTCCACATTAATTCCTTCCGACTCCATTACCCCTCGTAGCCGTGCTTGATGTTCGATCTTATTGCAGGTTGTCTTCAATCCACGGTTCTCCAACTCCTTTTTCAGTTGCTGGATCCTTAATTCACTTAACTTTGCCATGTCCAAGTTGTATTCGAAATCTTCGGAGTTTATTCAACAGTTCCTCTTCTGACACCAACTGTAACGAATTTAGTGAAATTCCGGTTTTTCCAAACCTTCTGCTGTTGCTCGAATCGCTAAACTGTTGAATAAATAACTCCAATATTCAATAAAGCAAAATGGTCTTTATTAGACTACTTACTTCACAACTAATTGGGTGTTTAAATCAAACTGCTTAGTCATGCCTCAGCTTGCGCTACCTTTATACTCTCGGTTTCCTCGTTCACCCATTTCTCCTAAGGTCTAGTAATTTCGGGAACTTAATGCTTGGTTACCAGCCATATACATGTATATTTGTAGTTTGTAGCCATATGCGTGTGTATATGTGAGTACTACTTCGGCTGATGATGACATGCGTTTGTGATATCATACGTGGTTCCAGGCTCTGGATCAGGGACTGGTATCAGTCTTAGACCGGCCATAGTGACGAATTGTCACACGTGATTAGTTATCTGATAATGGCGGATCTAGAGAGGACAACTCGATAAAACCCGCACCCCTGAGTCATTGTGCCGAGTTCAGGGGAGGGAGGACGCTGTTAAGGGTCAAGACCGGTACACAACTGTGACGAACTGAATTGTTAGGGATTTTGATTTTAACTCTGTTTTGCACTTGATACTTTGGGCTGGTAGGTGCGGTATTCTGCCACCTTAGTAGGTCGGGGTGAAACCTTACCGAAATGGATGTTAGGCTAATGCTGCACCTGTCCACGTCCCGTTAAAACCGTGGCGGGCCTCAAGGTACGTTTCGGCTCCGCCGCCGTTAAGTTGGTGGTGCAGGGGCGGTTGAAAATTTTCCCGTTTTGCGTCCGGTCTGGCTCTGATGGGTAATGCGTCAACCCTCGCGTGGCTTCCCTGGTAGGTGCGGTATTCTGCCACCTTAGTAGGTCGGGGTGAAACCTTACCGAAATGGCTGTTAGGCTAATGCTGCACCTGCCCACGTCCCGCTAACCGTGGCGGGCCTCAAGGTACGTTCCGGCTCCGTCGCCGTTAAGTTGGTGGTGTAGGGGCGGTTGAAAATTTTCCCGCTTTGCGTCCGGTCTTGCTCTGATGGGTAATGCGTCAACCCTCGCGTGGCCTCCCTGCGTAGCATAGATAACCACGAGATCGTAGAAGGGCGACTACAAAATCGGCTCCGGATAGCGGCCTTGAGGGGGGACTTTTTAGAATGGACAATACTAGCACGAATCCGCCAAGTGTGGGGTGCGGAAGAAGAGCGGTTTTGATGGAAATCCGTCAAATAATATTCAGCACTCTAAGGCGGCTTCCGCGAATTTGGTGCTCAGCCTTGAAAAAGGCGCAGTGGATATAGTCCTTGTCCAGGAGCCGTGGCTGAGTAGTAACGGCAGAAAGATCTGGATTAAGGACTGGAAAATTCAAAGCCTTGGTGCATGGGGTGGCAGGTAGGCCTAGATCCTGAGTGCTTCTTAAAAAAGAGATTACAACTTTTATTCTATTTAATTGCAGCAATGCTGACGTAACCACGGTCTGCCTCGAGCGAGGCAGAAATGAAATGTGGGTAGTCTCAGCGTACATGCCCCATGGGGACGTAGCGGGACCACCACCTGCGATACTGGGCGAAATCACCGCTGAAGCAAGGCGGAGAGGTGTTGGCGTGATCATCGGTGCCGATTCTAATGCCCATCATAGCATCTGGGGAAGCTCGGATACCAACACTAGAGCTGAGTCTTTATTTACTTTTATTGTTGATGAGGGGCTTTTTATGGGAATGACCCGACTTTTATTACTGCGGTAAGGGAGGAGGTCCTGGACCTCACCCTGGTTAGTAGGGAACTGGAAGGTCGGATATCTGGCTGGAGGGTTCTCAACGAGCACTCCTTCTCTGATCACCGATATATTCAGTTCTCGGTGAACGAAGAACGTTCCGGTAAAATATCTTTTAGGAACCCTAAAAGTACTAACTGGGACTTGTATTGTATCAAGCTGGGAGAGCTGTTGCCAGCGGCGCCTACTGTTAGTTCAGACCTGTCCGAATCTGAGATAGGCGTTCTGGTGGCAAACTTCACCTCGGCAAGCAATAGCGCCTTTCAACTGTCATGTCCATTGAAAACTTACAGTGATTAGGGCAAGGCGCCCTGGTGGTCGGATTCTCTTGACGACCTAAGAGCGTCCGGTCGGCGGCTCTTCAACAGAGCCAGGAGGAGTAAATTACCCTCGTTCTGGGAGCTCTATAAGGTGAGCATGGGGATTTATAAATATGAAATAAGGATAGCGAAGCGAGATTCATGGCGAAGCTTCTGCGAAAATGTAGAATACTGCAATGAATCCGCGAGGAGAAAAATACTCTCTAGGAATCCCGCTCCTCTGGGGTATCTAAGAGATGATGGTGGGGACTGGTCGATGAGTAGCGAGGAGTCCCTAAAGCTTTTACTGGACAATCATTTTCCCGATGTCCCAATGTGCGGGGATCTTCGCCTGCATGGTCGGCGTTCGTTGGCCATGCAGAAGTGCCTGCCATTCCAATACGGGTATGTCAAATAACATGGGCTATAGGGGCGTTCAAGCCCTCTAAGTCTCCGCGCCCAGATGGAATCATTCCTGCGCAACTTCAAAAGCCATTGGGGACTTCCTGCCGCTGGTTGGCCATCATCTACACTAACTGCCTCAGGCTTAACTATATCCCGAAGTCTTGGCACACGTTTAGGATTATTTTCATTCCGAAGGCCGGCAGAAGCTCTCATGTATTACCTAAGGATTTCAGGCCAATCAGTCTCTCGTCGTTTCTTCTTAAGACGTTTGAGCGGTTGTTTGACCTGTACCTACAGGAAAGGATACCTCGGGGTTTACTGTCGGCTTCACAGCATGCGTACTGCAAAGGCAGATCTACGGAAACGGCTGTCCATTCATTGTAAAGCAAATAGAGGGGTCCCTAGAACACAAAGAGTATGCTGTGGGTGCCTTTCTATACATCGAGGGGGCTTTTAACAATGTCTTACCGGGGGCAATCGAAAGAGCTCTGGTGGGTTTAGGAGTCGAGGTGGCTCTGGTTGAATTTATTAGCAAACTTCTATGCCGCAGAATTTTCGCAGCGGAGTAGGGAGGGGCCATAATTAAGAGGAAGGTGTGCAGGGCCACGCCACAGGGGGGTGTCCTATTTCCTCTTCTCTGGGTTGTGGTAGCCAACGAGCTTCTTGTGGAGCTGGAAGCCAATTGTTGTCGGGTTGCTGCCTATGCAGATGACCTCGCTATCCTAGTCAGAGGCAAATTTCTGGGCACCCTGCGCGATGTGCTGCAGGTCTACCTGGATACTGTGGCTAAGTGGTCTGAATCATATGGATTGGCGGTCAACCCGGGAAAAACGGAATTTGTTCTTTTTACAAGGAGATATAAGATGCCCGATTTCAGAACTCCCTCGATTGGAGGAGCACCGTTAGTACTTTCCGATAGGGTTAAATATTTGGGGATTGTTTTGGACAAAAAACTGTCCTGGAGACCCTATGTGGAAGATCGGGTCAGGAAGGTCGCCGTTGCCTTGTACTGCTACAGAGGGGCTATCGGAAAGAGATGGGGACTCTCGCCAGGAGTAGCACACTGACTTTATGAGATGGTGGTCAAACCGATTCTGCTATATGGGGTGTTGGTCTGGTGGAAAGGACTGGACACAGCAAGCCCCTCCAAAATGTTAGTATCAGTGCAACGGACGGCACTGATCGGTAACAGTGGCGCTCTCAGAACAACACCTACCTTGGCACTGAACGTCATGCTGAACATATACCCCGTAGATATTGCGGGAAAGGCGGCCGCGGCAAGGTTTTTGGTCACGCTTCGTGATATGGGTAATGGCTTTTCTGACTGTGGACACTCTAGCCTTCTTACCAGTTTCGACTTTATCCCGGACAGAACGGATGCCGTATGCCGATAACTGCTCCCTATACAACCTTCACCCCAGTCATTTCACCGAGAGAGGAGTGGGGAAGAGGAATTATCTGGGGCATGGGACCGGTTAACTTGTTCACGGATGGGTCGAAGCTGGACGGAAAGTTTGATGGAAGGGTCTTTTGTCAAGAACTAAATGTAAGCGGCAAGTTTAAGTTGGCTGATCACTGCAGTGTATTCCAAGCGGAAGTTGCTGCGATTAAGGATGCAGTGGATGGAATGCTATCCAGTGCTACTACGGTTAGGGAATTTAACATCTACTCTGATAGCCAAGTGGGTATCAAAGCCTTGAGCTCATCTACAGTGCGATCGAGGGTGATCTGAGAGTGCCTGACCTCGCTTGCGATTGCATCGAATTATTTTACAATTAAGATTAACTGGGTCCCGGGCCATAGCGATTTCCCGGGAAACTGGCAAGCGGATTTCTTAGCCCGCATCTGTACAACTGAATCGAATGGGGATTTTGGGACTCCGCTGGACACCTGTGGATTGCTCCTCCATAGCTGGGCCTCGAGTCAGCTCAGCAAACATTGGGTGGACACCACGTCTTTCAGGGTAGCAAGATCTTTCTGGCCGAAAGTGGATGGCAGGAGGTCTGCTAATTGGGTTCACTAAGGTCATTGGGGTTTAGTCCCATGGGTATCCATGCGGTACGTCTCAATATACTGGAAACTCCATTCTGCTGCAGCTGTATGGAGGATGATGAGGTGGAATCACCAAATCACTTTATGCTTTATTGTCCAGCTTTTGCCAGAACTAGGCAAAAGTATTTCGGTCGCGACTCACTTGGATCTCCCGAGGATTTATCCAAAGTTTAGATTGGTACCATTCGGAGCTTTATCGTTGCTACCCAACAATTCTCTAAGTAGATAGATCTAAGTCAACGTTATTTTTGGTGTATGTATTATCAAAACGGACCTTCGTGTTGTCCAAGTGAGCTATCCTTATCAGGGTAGCTACCACCTAACCTAACCTAATCGGCTTAGTGATACTAGTATCGCTTAGTGATGCTAATATTCGTCACATTATTTATTTGAAAGATATTGTTTTATTTAAAACAAAGTTTTAAATAAAACTTTTATTTAAAACAAAGTTTTAAATAAAACAATACACCCTCAAAATTTTACTCTTAAAAATGTAATTAATTACTTTTCTCAAAAAAACTTTTTTAAAATGATTTTAAAAAAACATTTTGTTGGTAATTCATATTAAAGAAATATACTTAAAAATAACAGTAAAAGAAAATATCTTTTAGAAAATTACATACAAATTCTAACAAGGAGCTTTTTCGTATATTCGGTATTCAAGGAAATCTTACAAATACAATATAAAAAAAAAATGATTTCATTTATCACATTGTGTACATATTTCTATTTCCTTAGAATACAATTAAACACCAAATTATCGCCAAGAATTAATGCTGGGCTCGAGTCGTAACATACGATCACGGATCGTGATACGTCAGGCGTATAAACAAAATGGGATTATAACATACGATACCGAACGGAACGTAATTTATTTTCAATTCACAATAATTTTTACGATCCACATTAGGTTGGATTGTATTTTTAGCTCACAATAGATTTTGAACTGTCAAGTTGGTTGCAAAAAATATAAAAAACAAGTAAGGAAGGTTAAGTTCGGGTGTAACCGAACATTACATACTCAGTTGAGAGCTATGGTGACAACATAAGGGAAAATAACCATGTAGGAAAATGCACCGAGGAAAACCCTGGAATGTGTTTGTATGGCATGGGTATCAAATAAAAGGCATTAAAGAGTATTTTATGAGGGAGTGGGCCATAGTTCTATAGGTGGACGCCATTTAGGGATATAGCCATAAAGGTGGATCAGGGTTGACTCTAGAATGCGTTTGTACGATATGGGTATCAAATGAAAGGTGTTAATGAGTATTTTAAAAGGGAGTAATCCTTAGTTCCATAGGTGGACGCCGTTTCGAGATATCGCCATAAAGGTGGACCAGGGGTGACCCTAGAATTTGTTTGTACAATATGGGTATCAAAAGAAAAGTGTTAATGAGTATATTAAAAGGGAGTAATCCTTAGTTCCATAGGTGGACCCCGTTTCGAGATATCGCCATATAGGTGGACCAGGGGTGACCCTAGAATTTGTTTGTACAATATGGGCATCAAACGAATGGTGTTAATGAGTATTTTAAAAGGGAGTGGGCCTTAGTTCTATAGGTGGATGCCGTTTCGAAATATCGTCATAAAAGTAGACCAGGGGTGACTCTAGAATGTGTTTGTACGATATGGGTATCAAATTAAAGGTATTAATGATGGTTTTAAAAGGGAGTGGTGGTTGTTGTATAGGTGGTCGCCTTTTCGAGATATCGCCATAAAGGTGGACCAGGGGTGACTCTAGAATGCGTTTGTACGATATGGGTATCAAATGAAAGGTATTAATGAGTATTTTAAAAGGGAGTAATCCTTAGTTCTATAGGTGGACGCCGTTGCGTGATATCGCCATAAAGGTGGACCAGGGGTGACCCTAGAATTTGTTTGTACAATATGGGTATCAAAAGAAAGGTGTGAATGAGTATTTTAAAAGGGAGTAATCGTTAGTTCCATAGGTGGACGCCGTTTCGAGATATCGCCATAAAGGTGGACCTGGGGTGACACTAGAATTTGTTTGTACAATATGGGCATCAAACGAAAGGTGTTAATGTGTATTTTAAAAGGGAGTGGGCCTTAGTTCTATAGGTGGACGCCGTTTCGAAATATCGCCACAAAGGTGGACCAGGGGTGACTCTAGAATATGTTTGTACGATATGGGTATCAAATTAAAGGTATTAATGAGGGTTTTAAAAGAGAGTGTATATGTGAAGGCGTTTTCCAGATATCGACCAAAATGTGGACCAGGGTGACCCAAAACATTATCTGTGGGATACCGCTAATTTATTTATATATCTAATACCTGCCAAGATTTTAAGGGTTTTTTATTTCGCCCTGCAGAACTTTTTCATTTTCTTCTACATAATATGATAGGTGTCACAACTATTTTATAAAGTTTTTTCTAAAGTTATATTTCACGTCAATAAAACAATCCAATTACCTTACCATGTTTCATCCCTTTTTTCGTATTTGGTATAGAATTATGGCATTTTTTTTTCATTTTTCGTAATTTTCGATATCGAAAAAGTGGGCGTGGTCATAGTCGGATTTCGTTCATTTTTCATACCAAGATAAAGTGAGTTCAAGTAAGCACGTGAACTAAGTTCATTAAAGATATGTCGATTTTTGCTCAAGTTATCGTGTTAACGGCCATGCGGAAGGACAGACGGACGACTGTGTATAAAAACTGGGCGTGGCATCAACCGATTCCGCCCATTTTCACAGAAAACATTTAACGTCATAAAATCTATGCCCCTACCAAATTTCAAAAGGATTGGTTAATTTTTGTTCGACTTATGGCGTTAAAAGTATCCTAGACAAATTAAATGAAAAAGGGCGGAGCCACGCCCATTTTGAAATTTTCTTTTATTTTTGTATTTTGTTGCACCACATCATTACTGGAGTTGAATGTTGACATAATTTACTTATATACTGTAAAGATATTAAATTTTTTGTTAAAATTTTACTTTAAAAAAATTTTTTTTTAAAAGTGGGCGTGGTCCTTCTCCGATTTTGCTAATTTTTATTAAGCGTACATATAGTAATAGGAGTAACGTTCCTGCCAAATTTCATCATGATATCTTCAACGACTGCCAAATTACAGCTTGCAAAATTTTAAATTACCTTCTTTTAAAAGTGCGCGGTGCCACGCCCATTGTTCAAAATTTTACTAATTTTCTATTCTGCGTCATAAGTTCAATCCATCTACCAAGTTTCGTCGCTTTATCTATCTTTTGTAATGAATTATCGCACTTTTTCTGTTTTTCGAAATTTTCGATATCGAAAAAGTAGGCGTGGTTATAGTCCGATATCGTTCATTTTAAATATCGATCTGAGATGAGTGCTCAGGAACCTACATACCAAATTTCATCAAGATACCTCAAAATTTACTCAAGTTATCGTGTTAACGGACGGACGGACGGACATGGCTCAATCAAATTTTTTTCGATCCTGATTATTTTGATATATGGAAGTCTATACCTATCTCGATTCCTTTATATATGTACAACCAACCGTTATCCAATCAAACTTAATATACTCTGTGAGCTCTGCTCAACTGAGTATAAAAATAAACTCAAAAAGAAAAAACATAGGCATTTCAAAGTGGGATTTTTCAAAATTTGCCCCTACGACCCAAAGGGGGGACATCAGAATTCGTTTTAGAGGTATGGTTCCTTCGGCAAAGTTTCTTATTTTGATCCCTAGAATATGATTTTCACAGAGCAATGGGCGATTTTTTTGCCTCCCCACAAATCGACCCGGCCTAATATACATATATCGCCCGTTTACGTCAATAGTGTCATAATTCAAAAAACACGAACTTTTAGTTAAAAACGAAGAAATTTGCTAAAGGAATTTACCCTATTTCACGCCACCCGTTTAATTTTGTATAAATACATATCTAATATGTAAGTGTGACACAAAACAAAAATTTCGAGTAGAATAGAGGATACCTTCATAAAAATAAAATAAAAATATAAAAAAATTATGTAATGAGAAAGAAGGCAGAGTTTGCTAAAAAAATGTTTAAAGAAAAAAAATAAAGTACTTAAATTGCGAAAAAATTAAGTGAAATGAACAAACAGTCCCATATAAAAACGCAATAAGTGCACTTAGATTTTTTCCGCGTTTTAATGTGATCATTGTGGAAATATGAAGATTCTAATGTTCGGATATTTAATGTTGGGATTCCCATTGAGATCAATGTACGTAATTGATTTGTATTAAATTTGTAAACACTCCATTTCATGAATATATATGACCATATCTACCATAAAATATCGTCTGTGAACAATATAATACTAAGATATAACAAAGCAGAATATATTAGAAAGAAAAGAAAAACAAACAAAAATATTGAAACTATTCACGCAAACATATTTACTAAAATAAAATTAATTTCATAACTTTAAGCGACATAAACAAATTAGGGTTATGGGATCTAAGCATCCGATTACTGGATATATAATCCACCAAAGTTAGCCTAATAATAAATACTAGTATCGCCTGTAGTCGAAATTCGGCCAACGTGTATTTTTTTCAACTCAGTCAAACTGGTCTAACTTACTTAACTTTTTCTTTAAAATTTTGAATTTTATCTTAGACTTTGTACTTTTTGATTGTATTTTCTTAAATTTTCTACAAACTTTTCACACGTAATTATAACGTTTTGGTATGGAGCTCCTTAAACCAAAATATACAAATTATGTAAAATCAAATGAAATTTACATAGAATTATGGTAAAATTACTTGAAATTGAATTGAAAAATAGGTACTTCCACACCCGGAAGGTCCCCGTTGGCGCGCTACCGAAGTTAGTTTTCGGAGCTCGGTTCCCCAGTGGGCCTATATCACCCATATACATATATCGCCCATTTACTTCAATAGTATCATAATTCAAAAAACATGAACTTTTAGTTAAAAACGAAGAAATTTGCTAAAGGAATTTAGCCTATTTCACGCCACCCGTTTAATTTTGTATAAATATATATCTAATATGTAAGTGTGACTCAAAACAAAAATTTTGAGTAGAATAGAGGATACCTTCATAAAAAATAAAATAAAAATATAAAAAAATTATGTAATGAGAAAGAAGGCAGAGTTTACTAAAAAATGTTTAATTAAAGAAAAAAAAATAAAGTACTTAGATTGTGAAAAAATTAAGTGAAGTGAACAAACAGCTCCATATAAAAACGCAATAAGTGCACTTAGACTTTTTTCCGGGTTTTAATGTGATCATTGTGGAAATATGAAGATTCTTATGTTCGGATATTTAATGTTGGGTTTCCCATTGAGATCTATGTACGTAATTAATTTGTATTACATTTGTAAACACTCCATTTTATTAATATATATATGACCATATCTACCATAAAATATCGTTTGTGAACAATATAATACTAAGATATAACATAGCAGAATAAATTAGGAAGAAAAGAAAAACAAACAAAAATATTGAAATTATTCACGCAAACATATTTGCTAAGATAAAATTGATTTCATAACTTTAAGCGACATAAACAAATTAGGGTTATGGGATCTAAGCATCCGATTAATGGATATATAATCCAACAAAGTTAGCCTAGTAATAAATATATTGGGTACTATACTGACTATTCAATACGGCCGCTGTGATGCCGGTTGAAGCTTTGACCTAAAATCAAAAACGTTTTTGGAACGTTTTTTTGTTTCGTAATTAACATAAAAGGGAATTGCCATCATCCGGTGGCAAAATCCTGAGCCAGATAAATAATTTTGCATGTAAATGCAACAACAACTATTTTAGCCAGATAAATCCAGATAGAAGTCTGGTTCAATTTGAGAGCCAGATAATTTGTTAATTACTTCTTTTTAGTTTGGCAACGCTGCCCTTAATAAACCTAATTTTTCAAAAATAGATGTAGCTGCTTAAACTTTCGCCGTATGAGTTAAATGAAAACCGGCGGCGATATCTGCCTATCACATTTCACGTGGGCCAAAATTTCACGACATCTGCTTCTCAAGTTTCTCAATGATCCAGAGCATTCCCGTGAGAATTGAGCGTGAACCGGAGCTGTAAAACTCACTGGAAAACGGCAAATATAAAAAATATAATGTTATATTTTTGTAACTTTTTTTTTTGTTCAGTATAAGACGTACTTTATCTAAAATGAGGATTAAATCTGCAAGTGCAAAAGCATTTTCTTGCAAATTTGCCATTAATTGATATAAATAAATTAGTTAGTTTCAACAAAAGTTAAGTCATTATTTGTGATTTTATGTTTTTTTGAAAACAACTAAAATAAAAAACAAAGAATCTGTTAAATAAAGACTTATGTATTTATTTGTATGTAGGTGAAACGTTTGTGCTTTCGAATTTAGCGGGAATACATAAAATTTGAAATTCACATTAGAACACTTAGATAATTGTTCCCAAAGACGGCGCGCTTGTGCATAAAGGTTTAGGTCTTTGAAATTCGCATTATAACGATAAGATAATTGTTCCCAAAGATGGCGCGCTTGTGCATAAAGGTTTAGGTCTTTGAAATTCGCATCAGAACACTTAGATAAGTATTCAAAGATGGCGCGCTTGTGCACGAAATGAATTACGATATTTGTATGCATTGTTCGAATTTACAAAAAAAATTTTCTATTAATTATAAACAAATAGAGTAATACTTGTTAACAGAAATAGGCCTATGCACTGCGGCTGATCAATACGAATCGATTCATCCAACTTTTATATGATTATACGTATGCTAAGTATGCGAAGCAGCCTGTCAATTCATTGCATGGAAATTTTGTTAGCGTATTAATATATAGATAGTGGGTAATATACTGCCTATGCAATGCGGCCGCTATGATGCCGGTTGCCGCTTTGACGTAAAATCAAAAACGTGTTTGGGACGTTTTTTTGTTTCGTAATTAGCATAAAAGGCAATTGCCATCATCCGGTGGCAAAATCCTGAGCCAGATAAATAATTTTGCATGTAAATGCAACAATAACAATTTTAGCCAGATAAAGCCAGATAGAAGTCTGGTTTAATTTGAGAGCCAGATAATTTGTTAATTACTTCTTTTTAGTTTGGCAACGCCGCCCTTAATAAAACTAATTTTTCAAAAATAGATGTTGCTGCTTAACCTTTCGCCGTATGAGTTAAATGAAAAACGGCGGCGACATCTGCCTATCACATTTCACGTGTGCGAAAATTTCACGACATCTGCTTCTCTAGTTTCTCAACGATCCAGAGCATTCCCGTTAGAATTGAGCGTGAACCGGAGCTGTAAAACTCACTGGAAGACGGCAAATATAAAAAATGTAACGTTATATTTTTGTAACTTTTTTTTTGTTCAGTATAAGACGTACTTTATTTAAAATGAGGATTAAATCTGCAAATGCAAAAACATTTTGAGTCAAATTTGCCATTAATTTATTTTAAAAAAATTTGTTAGTTTCATCAAAAGTTAACTCATTATTTGTGATTTCATGTTTTTGAAAACAACTAAAATAAAAAACAAAGAATCTGTTAAATAAAGACTTATATATTTACGTGTAAGTGCTATTTGCCACAAAAAATGGGCCGGTCAAAAATTAATTCTATTTAAGATTTTTTGGTACGCTACAAATTATTTTGGAACAATTTTTTAGGATTTTGGTAGAGGCTATTATAGGTAAGTGGCAACAATGGGGAACCATATTTGTATGTAGGTGAAACATTTGTTCTTTCGGATTTAGCGGGGATACATAAAATTTGAAATTCACATTAGAACACTTAGATAATTGTTTCCAAAGACGGCGCGCTTGTGCATAAAGGTTTAGGTCTTTGAAATTCGCATTATAACGATAAGATAATTGTTCCCAAAGATGGCGCGCTTGTGCACGAAAATGAGTTACGATATTTGTATGAATTGTTCGAGTTTACAAAAAAACTTTTTCTATTAATTATAAACAAATAGAGTAATATTTGTTTAAAAAAAATAGGCCTATGTACTGCGGCTGATCAATACGAATCGATTCATATAAGTTTTATATGATTTTACGTATGCTAAGTATTCGAAACAGCATGTCAATTGATTGTATGGAAATTTTGTTAGCGTATTAATATATAGATTAGTATCGCCTGTGGTCGAAATTCGACCAACGTGTATTTTTTCCAACTCAGTACATGCGCCAAGTGTTAAATATAGCAAACTGGTCTAACTTGCTTACCTTTTTCTTTAAAATTTTGAATTTGATCTAAGACTTTGTACTTTTTGATTGTATTTTCTTAAATTTTCTAGAAACTTTTCAAACGTAATTATAACGTTTTGGTATGGAGCTCCTTAAACCAAAAATAAAGATTATGTAAAATCAAATGAAATTGACATAGAATTATGGTGAAATTTCTTGAATTGAATTGAAAAATAGGTCTTTCCACACCCGGAAGGTCCCCGTTGGCGCGCTACCGAAGTTAGTTTTTGGAGCTCGGTTCCCCAGTAGGCCTATATCACCCATATACATATATCGCCCATTTACCTCAATAGTGTCATAATACAAAAAACATGCACTTTTAGTTAAAAACGAAGAAATTTGCTAAAGGAATTTAGCCTATTTCACGCCACCCGTTTAATTTTGTATAAATATATATCTAATATGTAAGTGTGACACAAAACAAAAATTTCGAGTAGAATAGAGGATACCTTCATAAAAAATTAACTAAAAATATAAAAAAAATTATGTAAAGAGAAAGAAGTTTACTAAAAAAATGTTTAATTAAAAAAAAAAAAATAAATAAATAAAGTACCTAAATTGCGAAAAAATTAAGTGAAGTGAACAAACAGCTCCATATAAAAACGCAATAAGTGCACTTAGACTTTTTTCCGGGTTTAATGTGATCATTGTGGAAATATGAAGATTCTGATATTCGGATATTTAATGTTGGGTTTCCCATTGAGATCTATGTACGTAATTAATTTGTATTAAATTTGTAATCACTCCATTTCATTAGTATATATGACCATATCTACCATAAAATATCGTCTGTGAACAATGTAATACTAAGGTATAACAAAGCAGAATAAATTAGGAAGAAAAGAAAAATAAAAAAAAATATTGAAATTATTCACGCAAACATATTTACTAAAATAAAATTGATTTCATAACTTTAAGCGACATAAACAAATTAGGGCTATGGGATCTAAGCATCCGATTAATGGATATATAATCCAACAAAGTTAGCCTAATAATAAATATAGTGGGTAATATACTGCCTATGCCAGGGATGGGCCTATTTTCAGCTCCTAAATCAGTTTCAGTGCCAGCGAGTTAGGTGAGACGTTTGTGTGTTTTGGGGTATTAGGAGAGTAAAAAATGCATTGGAAATATCGTACGCTTCGTCTCAAACGATATTCATCGCAAGAAGATTGCGGAAACACTAAAAAACTGAAATGAAAATATTCTTTCTCAACCTCGAAAACCAATTCCCAACCTGTTTTGCAATAGTACGAAAACAAAAACATACATTTTTTTGGCAAGAAATACGAAAAAGGGAAAAACCACAGACTGAAGTCGACTTTATGTTAAGCAGCATATTATTGACATTCATTTCGTCTTCACATACATTCAATTATATGCAAGCCGATTTATTTTGCAATATATACATAAAAGTATTTAAAAAAGTATTTTTAAAGTAGTAGCATTAGAGGAAGTAGTAGTAGAAAAACGTACTAATGCACGTTTCTTATACAATCGTGGGAAAACGAAACCCTTTTCAGACTTGTTGGCAGTGTTGCCGTGAGCCTAGAAAGAAATGTATCAATTTCAAATAAAAAAAGGTACCAATCTCATAAACAACGACTAATTTTACCAGTTTTATTATAAACATAACTGCTTTCATTTATAAATTTCAAATTATAAAGGAATATTCAAATTTCTTCAGCTCACAAACATATATCGTTAAATCCACACTGCAAAAATTGTTGGAGCATGTGTTGCATGTGTGTTTAATTTACGGCGATCATTTTTCTAATTTTAAAACTTGCTGTGTTTATGGTTTGAATCATAAAGGAACTTTTAAAATTACAACTGAAAATTCAGCTCGAGTTGTGAATCACAAAAGCGACATTACATATTTGTAGCCTTTAGTGCGAGCGAAGTCGCCGGTAAAGGCTAGTTTATCCTAAAACGCTTAATAATTTGAACATAATAAGAGCGGTGGCAGCTCTATTTTCCACATACTCTCTCTTTATCAATCTTATGTTTTGTATATTATTCTCTTCCTGTGTTCTTCGCCCCACATACCTGCACTTGATCGTCCCTCACCTAGCACTTAAATGTGCAAAGCGTGTCCGTATGAGCAAAAGCCTCATACGAGCCGTTTTGCCCATCGCTGGCCTATGCAATACGGCCGCTATGATGCCGGTTGTCGCTTTGACCTAAAATCAAAAACGTTTTTGGGAGGTTTTTTTGTTTCGTAATTAGCATAAAAGGCAATTGCCATCATCCGGTTGCAAAATCCTGAGCCAGATAAATAATTTTGCATGTAAATGCAACAACAACGATTTCAGCCAGATAAATGGTCTGGTTACTTCTTTTTAGTTTGGCAACGCTGCCCTTAATAAACCTAATTTTTCAAAAATAGATGTCGCTGCTTAACCTTTCGCCGTATGAGTTAAATGAAAAACGGCGGCGACATCTGCCTATCACATTTCACATGTGCGAAAATTTCACGACATCTGCTTCTCAAGTCTCTCAATGATCCAGAGTATTCCCGTGAGAATTGAGCGTGAGCCGGAGCTGTAAAACCCACTGGAAGACGGCAAATATAAAAAATGTAATGTTATATTTTTGTAACTTTTTTTGTTCAGCATAAGACGTACTTTATCTAAAATGAGGATTAAATCTGCAAATGCAAAAGTATTTTCGCGCAAATTTGCCATTAATTGTTATAAATAAATTAGTTTCAACAAACGTTACCTCATTATTTGTGATTTCATGTTTTTTGAAAACAACTAAAATAAAAAACAAAGAATCTGTTAAACAGAGACTTATGTATTTACGTGTAAGTGAAATTTGCCACAAAAAATGGGCCCGTCAAAAATTAATTCTATTTATGATTTTTTGGTACGCTACAAATTATTTTGGAACAATTTTTTAGGATTTTGGTAGAGGATATTATAGGTAAGTGGCAACAATGGGGAACCATATTTGTATGTAGGTGAAACATTTGTGCTTTCGGATTTAGCGGGGATACATAAAATTTGAAATTCACATTAGAACACTTAAATAATTGTTCCCAAAGACGGCGCGCTTGTGCATAAAGGTTTACGTCTTTGAAATTCGCATTATAACACTTAGATAATTGTTCCCAAAGATGGCGCGCTTGTGCACGAAAATGAGTTACGATATTTGTATGAATTGTTCGAATTTACAAAAAAACTTTTTCTATTAATTATAAACAAATAGAGTAATATTTGTTAAAAAAAAATAAGGCCTATGCACTGCGGATGATCAATACGAATCGATTCACATAACTTTTATATGATTTTACGTATGCTAAGTATGCGAAACAGCCTTGTCAATTGATTGTATGGAAATTTTGTTAGCGTATTAATATATAGAAGTGGGTAACCCTACAAGAATACTGACTATCATATGACTATCATCTGATTGTCAGCAATGTCAACCTAACGATCAGCGCCTCATACAAACTTTCTATCACAAACTTAAGGGGACTTGCGCAAATGTGATGTAAACAACTGTGTACGTGTGAGTTTTTGTCTCCTTCTTATACACCAACATGGCCTACTGATTAAGTATATAGCCGTACTGCTCACTCTCATTCCTTTTCCTGGATCAGTGCTGACACTGTAACTATCAAAAAGTGTCATAAATGATAGTTTACTGTAGATATCAGGTTTGACTGTTATACTATCATAAATGACCATTGTTATATTCCGCCAAAAATGAAACAATGCT
Source organism: Eurosta solidaginis (assembly GCF_040869045.1). Taxonomy (NCBI): domain Eukaryota; kingdom Metazoa; phylum Arthropoda; class Insecta; order Diptera; family Tephritidae; genus Eurosta; species Eurosta solidaginis. The sequence goes on from NW_027136942.1 coordinate 415,670, forward strand.
TTTTGCTTTTTATTTACTTTATTTCATTACGTTTTTAATTTTGTACGTGATAAAATCATACGTGTTTCTTATTTGTTTAAAATAGTTTTATAAGAATTCGAGTTCAGAATGTTCAATTTAAATTCAGAAAATAACAAAACAACAGAAGAGCGCTTTCCTCATGCGGAAACCCATTTAAAAATGAATCACCACTAACCACTATTGTTTTTCGCGTATCAATTTTTTGAGTGCGCCCCATACATTCCGACAGCTTTTGGTATTAATATTATTTTCGATTTGTTTTCTTTTAGCATGGAGCTTTGAAATGCTCTCTTTTTCATTTTTTAAACTTATTTTTTATATGGTTTTCGTCGGTTGAAAATGGAGGAATTTAAAAAATAACAAAACAACCGTGATAATCATTTGATTGTCATATGACAGTCAGTAGTGACAACATGATTAAACCGGATAAACTGTTCTCGCATACATAAAATTCCGTTGAGAATTATGTATCTGTATCACATGCATAATGGTATCTGCTGTCTGTTCTTTTGTTCTGTACCAGGTGTCCGAAGCTTTCCCAGTTTGAGTCCTTTTTCATGATTATAGGCTGTCGTTGGGAACATGCGGACATGCGTGAGTATCAATGTTTACGTCATCGCAGGATCAGCATTGTCAATTACAAGTGCGAGTGTATTAGTAAAGCTATCAGCGTTTCTTGTAGGGAATATATTGCCTATGCAATACGGCCTTATTGATGCCGGTTGCCGCTTTGACCTAAAACCTAAAATCAAAAACGTTTTTGGGACGATTTTTTATTTCGTAATTAGCATAAAAGGCAATATAAAAAATGTAATGTTATATTTTTGTAACTTTTTTTTTTGTTGAGTATAAGACGTACTTTATCTAAAATAAGGATTAAATCTGCAAATGCAAAAACATTTTGAGTCAAATTTGCCATTAATTGTTATAAATAAATTAGTTAGTTTCAACAAAAGTTAACTCATTATTTGTGATTTCATGTTTTTTGAAAACAACTAAAATAAAAAAAAAGGAATCTGTTAAATAAAGACATGTATTTACGTGTAAGTGAAATTTGCCACAAAAAATGGGCCCGTCAAAAATTAATTCTATTTAAGATTTTTTGGTACGCTACAAATTATTTTGGAACAATTTTTTAGGATTTTGGTAGAGGCTATTATAGGTAAGTGGCAACAATGGCAAACCATATTTGTATATAGGTGAATCATTTGTGCTTTCGGATTTAGCGGGGATACATAAAATTTGAAATTCACATTAGAACACTTAGATAATTGTTCCCAAAGACGGCGCGCTTGTGCATAAAGGTTTAGGTCTTTGAAATTCGCATTAGAACACTTAAATAATTGTTCCCAAAGATGGCGCGCTTGTGCACGAAAATAAATCACGATATTTGTATGAATTGTTCGAATTTACAAAAAACTTTTTCTATTAATTATAATGATCCATACGAATCGATTCATATAACTTTTATATGATTTTACGTATGCTAAGTATGCGAAACAGCCTGTCAATTAATTGTATGGAAATTTTGTTAGCGTATTAATATATATAATAATAAATTGATACTAGAGTTTTGCTTAACACATATTCCGACTTACTTGTTTGAGAAATCCTTGAAAGGGAGTTCATGAGGCTCAAAAAATCAAGTTTTAAATCAAAATTGCATTCAAGTTTATGCTGAATAAAAATTTTCAATAAAACGAAAACTGGAATTATATTCAAATTTTCAACCTTGCTCGCAATATCCATGGCATCTTTTCTAGAAAAATTACTGTGCCCATGTAGAAAAGATAATAAAATAAAAAGGTAAAAAAAATGGATAATAATCTTCCATTTTTTTTTTAACTCTTCTTCAATATTTAACTCTTCTATAATGTGGCTGTAAAATCATTTACAACTGCGGAACCCCCATCCTCAACTGGAGTGCATATATCGACAGTATGTGTACTAATATTGGATACGTCGGCCTCATGGGCTCTGGTAGCAATAGAACCTGCCGAAACATCGACACTAAACTTTAACAAATTGCTATTTTCACCGGCTTCAGATTCACAAACCAAAATGAAATGCTTGCGCTGTAAATGCCTTTTATAAAAAATGTTTCATAAAATCAATGAATAATTTCATAAAAGTTTATGAAAAGCATTCATAGACATTGTTCATATAGCATAAAAACTGAATGTTGTTCTAAGACTTCTTCATGAATTTGCATCCATTACCTTTAAGAGCGTTTTCATAAATTTCTATGAAATTATTCATTTAATTTATGAAAAATTCATTAAAATCAATGAACTTATACATAAAACCAAGGGCAGAATGTTTATGAACGCCGTTCATGGAAAATAAATGATATATGAAAGTTGCGCAATAGGAAGAATAGAAGGCACGATTTTAATTTTTCCATGAAATAGTCTTTTATGTACGCTCACTGGCATTTTGTACCAAGCATATTCTGATAAATACAATTCCCTCGTCTCTGCGACATACTGTTCAAAAGCTATAGAATTTATTTGATATCCACATCCTATGCAGGAAAGTATAGAATGAAACCTTTTCAATATATTAATAACACTGGATCACAAATTCCAATTTTTTTTCTACGCCAGAGACGCCATTATGAAATTCCTATGTAAAATCACCCCTGATTTCGAAAATCAAGGTTATTTTTAATTCTGTGGTAATGTTTTTAAGATATTTACAAATAACTTTTTTTTCTATAGAGGGAAAAAAACAAATCTGCAAAAAAAGAAAAAGTTTTCGAGATCCTTCCTCGCCTAGCAAAAAGTGTTGCATGCACAGTTTATAGACCTTATTACCTTTTAAAAGCTTCAAACCGTTTTGGAATTGCTCAATTCGTTCTTTTTTTTTTGAAAAACCGTTATTCGTAAATATCTCAAAAACGTTACCATAGAATTAAAAATAGCCTTGATTTTCGAAATCAGGTTGTGATTTTACATAGGAATATCATAATGGCATCTCTGGTGCATTTTGGTTATAAACCAGTGTAATTAAGCCTGTTATATCTGATGTTATTTCAGGATCTCCAAAAAAATTTTCTCGCATTGTTGCCATCTTTAGTATTTCCAGCTTTTTGCTTTGGCATATCAATTAAAAGACCAACTTCTATCCTGAATCTATTCTAGATATTGTGGCGAATTTTAGGATCACTAAGCTGTGAGTAAATAGAGGCATAACAGCAGAAACATTAAAGTAAGCTACACTTGAGTACATTCACACTTCAATCATCATTTATACACATACACAGAAGGCGACGAAGAGATAACTCACTCACACACATGTAGTCATCAGCCGAAGTTGTTACTCACACATACACACGCAATATAGTTCAATTACCAAGCAGGATATACAAGAGTTCTAGAAGGCGAAAAGTCTAGAATTAAAAAAAATAAATGTAAGGCGCGACAACCTCCGAAGACATCTAAGGCCGAGCTTCAATTCCAATTTGCGTCGTGCTCCTCTTGATTTTCCCTACAAATTGGCCGGACGGGACCTACGTGTTATATACTGTCTCCTTGCCTTGCAGATGAGTTTTCAGTGAGAGCTTTTCATGGCAGAAATACACTCGGAGCGCTTGCCAAATGCTGCCGAGGGGCGACCCGCTTAGAAAAATTTTCTTCTAATTGAAAAACCTTATTTCTAAAATTTTGTTGTTGCTTTGCCCGGGGTGTGAACCCAGGGCATACGGTGTGGTAGGCGGATCACGCTACCATCACCCCACGGTGGCCGCCAAAACGAAACGTCTAGACCTTAGTAGAAATATGCGGATGAGACAACAGTGAGGATAAAAGCAGCGCAAGCTGAGGAATGATTAATCAGTTTTGATTTAAACACGCTATTGGTTGTGAAGTACTACTCCCAAAGAAATCTAAATAAATACCAGTTTGCAGTACTGAATATTGGAGTGATTTATTCAACAGTTTAGCGATTCGAACATTAGCAGAAGACGCATAAATATCAGAAATCCCCAGAATTCTTTACAATATGTTCTTTCTTCTTTTTCATATACTCCTTATTTTCTTCGCCCGAACACACCAAGTCCTCATCTTCAATCGATGAGCGATGTGCAGCATACATTCCATACATCTTACCCACGAATGTAAAGGATAAATTCCAAAAGCAAGCATTCTGTCGTCTACATTTTGCTCTGACAAGGCACACAAATTGTTCATATCTTTTTAAGAAGCCCCACATATGTAGCACTTTTGTGATGATCTATATGCAGACAGAGCATTACATACTTTGCCGTCAATCATTCACAACAACGTAAATTTCCTTCACTTCTCTGGTAAAAACAATTTTATTAGGTGACAGTATCTCGTGGAAGACAGGATTAATCCAAACTATAATTTTTCGTCCGTTTATCATTGTATACATTTGAAGAAGAACCATTGAAATGAAAAACATACTGGTGTCCGATTGGTTTTCTTCCCAAAATGTTTGCTTATAACTGCTATGTTTTGCTCAATGAAACGACTTTTAATTCGAAAAGAACGTTCCCATCTTGAACGAAAATCATAACATAGCTTGATGATAAATGTTTTTATTTTTATCTCTTCCAATTAAACTCAAAATATAGTTAAGTACGACACCATTATTTTCTTCTTTCTTGCTTTATGTATATTTCAAATTAATTTGGATGTAATCATCGAACAGAATTCAATAGCTTTATCTAAGTATCACCCTATTAATAAATAAATAAAAACTGTCAAAATCAACTAAATATTTAGTGGGTGTGTATTTTATTATATAAAAAATTTTAAAATAATGTCTTAAAGTCTGGAACTTGCCAATGCTGTTAAAAACGCCTAAGTAAGTAAAATTAAGATTTAAGTGAAAATATTTATCCAAAAATTTACCACGTTACCACAAACTTCATCAAAAATGTTTTACTGTGAAATGATTTTCGCATTTATCGCGGTGACACAAGTTTCATAACGGTTATCATGACGATTATTGTTTTTTTGTTTTGCTTTAACTACTTATTCGTAACATTTGCATATTTATCTACTGCATGTCATACAATTTTTGCGATTGGAAAACTTTTTTTTTTTACTTTTTAAAAAAGGTATAATCAGATAAAAGGTATAATCGAAACAGCTGTCGCCTTGTCCGTCCTTATGTCACGTTGTTTAAATGTTTCCGAAATTATTAAATAAATTATAAATTGCTTCAAATAAATGTTTTCATACATTTAAAAGCAATGAGGGCAGTCCCCGCCTAATTCATAAAAAGTCACATTGTGCTGCGTGTAAAGGGCATAACTTTCCACTGGAACAATCCCCGGCCAGGAACAGTGAACGTGGTATCCGGTGGTGATTTTCTGGCGAAAGGAATTTGCTAGTATCCCTTCTTCAGGTCTATGGTCGAAATGAACTTGGCTTCCTCCATCTGATCGAGAATCGATCCAATTTGGGGTAGCGGATACGCGACCGGTTCACTGGCGGCATTCAGTTGGCGGTAGTCTATGCACTTCCTCCAGGTGCATTGTTTCTTGCCGACTAGTACGATTGGCGAGTTATATGTGCTTCGCGATGTTTCATTTCTTCCTCCTACCAACAGTTCGTCGACTTCCTTTTTGATTACTTGCTTCATGTTGCTTCAACGGGCGGTTATGCTTGAGAATGATCACGTGCTCAGCTGCGGTACTAGGGCCAACGATTTCCCCAAACCGCTTTTGGTCATATGTCAATATGATCCCCAGCTCCACATTTTGGTCGTTTCTCAAGTGCTCCCGGCATTGTTATTGTTATTCAATTATTTATTATTATTATTTTTATATATTGGAAAAGGAGTGACGATTCACTGCTTTACACTGGATAAGAGCGCTAGTGTTGCCACCTTCGGCTCTATGCAATTATTATTTTAGTTTTTATTGGGCAAAATTGAAAAGAAGGAAACATTTACTGGCATATTGCGATGGTAGCATTTCGACAACTGCCACGTCATCATTGTCAGGCAATTCCGTAATGTTTATATATTTCAACATGTTTCACCGGAGATGGAACCGCGGTCAAACTTCTGAAATCGCAATCGCCTAACCATTGGGCCATTGTGTTGTATTTTCTTTCTTGGTTAATTTCAGTTTTGTCCCATTTTCACGCTCTCGCACGATTTGAGACATTCTGTCTTTACATTAATTTGTACTAGGTCTGCTTTTTTTTTATTGGTATTGTACCACTCCTCTTCACTGCAGAAGATTGTTTGTGTACTATATCTAAACTCCTGCTCAGTTTGTATAGTTATATGTTTATATGTTTAATGGTGTGTTCAATTTTACTTCAGATTTTTAAGAATTAATGAGCTTAACAGCGGTAAATAATTATTGTTATTCATTCTTTTCAGTTTTTCCAAATAAAGCCAAAATAATAATTGACTAACAATATTATTTACCGGTATTTTTTGGTTATTTAAAATCTACACGTAAATATATTAATTTGCAAGCGTTCAAAAGTTTTTTGGTTGAGTATTTTTTACTAAATTATAATTTTTTTAATGTGTGTTATTTTTGTGCTGAAAATATTTAAAACCGTGAAAAAAAACCTGCCAACATTTTTAACCACGCGCAACCACAATAGTTTTGAATTTATACAATAAAAAAATATTATTACATACAACTCAAATGATTCTTCACCCCCGTATGTCCCCGTTTTGATATAATGACGATAATAATAAGTAAGGAAGGCTAAGTTCGGGTGTAACCGAACATTACATACTCAGCTGAGAGCTTTGGAGACAAAATAAGGGAAAATCACCTTTTAGCAAAATGAACCTAGGGAACCCTGGAATGTGTTTGTTTGACATGTGTATCAAATGAAAGGTGTTAATGATTATTTAAAACGTAGTGGGCCTTAGTTCTATAGGCTGACGCCTTTTCGAGATATCGCAATAAGGGTGGACCAGCGGTGACTCCAGAATGTGTTTGTACGATATGGGTATCAAATTAAAGTATTAATGAGGGTTTTAAAAGGGAGTAACCCTTAGTTGTATATGTGAAGGCGTTTTCGAGATATCGACCAAAATGTGCACCAGGGTGACCTAGAACATCTTCTGTCGGGTACCGCTAATTTATTTATATATGTAATACCACGAACAGTATTCCTGCCAAGATTCCAAGGGCTTTTGATTTCGCCCTGCAGAACTTTTTCATTTTCCTCTACTTAATATGGTAGGTGTCACACCCATTTTACAAAGTTGTTTCTAAAGTTATATTTTGCGTCAATAAACCAATCCAATTACCATTTTTCATCTCTTTTTTCATATTTGGTACAGAATTATGACATTTTTTTTCATTTTTCGTAATTTTCGATATCGGAAAAGTGGGCGTGGTCATAGTTGGATTTCGGCCATATTTTATGCCAAGATAAAGTGACTTCAGGAAAGTACGTGAACTAAGTTTAGTTAAGATATATCATTTTTTGCGCAAGCTATCGTGTTAACGGCCGAGCGGAAGGACAGACGGTCCACTGTGTATAAAGACTGGGCGTGGCTTCAACCGATTTCGCCCATTTTCACAGAAAACAGTTATCGTCATAGAATCTATGTCCCTACCAAATTTCACAAGGAGTGGTAAATTGTTGTTCGACTTATGGCATTAAAAGTATTCTAGACGAATTAAATAAAAAAGGGCGCCCATTTTGAAATTTTCTTTTATCTTTGTATTTTGTTGCACCATATCATTGCTGGAGTTGAATGTTGACATAATTTACTTTTATACTGTAAAGATATTAAATTTTTTGTTAAAATTTGACTTAAAAAAAAAATTTTTTTTTAAAGTGGGCGTGTTCGTCATCCGATTTTGCTAATTTTTATTTAGCACACATAGAATAATAGGAGTAACGTGCCTACCAAACTTCATCACGATATCTCCAACGACTGCCAAATTACAGCTTGCAAAACTTTTAAATTACCTTCTTTTAAAAGTGGGCTATGCCACGCCCATTGTCCAAGATTTTTCTAATTTTCTATTTTGCCTCATAAGGTCAACGCACCTACCAAGATTCATCGCTTTATCCGTCTTTGGTAATGAATTATCGCACATGGTAAGTTGACTTAAACTTTTAGCTTTTTTTCTTAGCCTTAAACATTTTTATTTAGCTTTTATTAGCTTTTTATTATTGTCCATCTAGCCGGTTTTCTGGAAAAGTTCTGGAAATCCTGTTTGCGACATGCACCTTCAATTTTCATACTGACACCGCAGACCAGGTTTGTAAACAGTATGATATAAACAATGACCGAATTTTATAAAAGTTCTTCCCATGAAGCACTGCACTGTAGGTTTTCATCGCACATCTGCCGTATTTTTATCTTTCCTTATAAGTGGCATTTCATTATTTCAAATAATTTTCAAAAATCAATCAATGTAAAAGGGTTCCTGAACTTTTTTATATCAATTTTTGTCATGCAATTGATCAAATATAAACACCCCATTATATTTAAAATAAGTCAACCTTAATTCGAAATTTAACGACTTTGTTTTTTAAGAAGTAAAGAAGATTTATATGAACTTACCTCGTTACTGTGGGTACGGTTTTGGTGTTTAGCCCTATCGCTGGCGTTACTGAAAGCTTTGCTACAGCCAGGGTATTCGCAAGTGTATGGTTTCTCTCCTGTATGTGCACGTAAGTGTGTTTTGAGGTTTTCGAGGCGGGAATATGCTTTAGCACATCCTTCGAACTGTTTGAAATAAAAAGGAAATTACATTTATTTTTCTTATAGCTTTAACAAGATACCGATTGAAAACGGTATAGTTTAAACCACTGCTCAACACCCTTAACCTTTCCAATCGGGACCAAAATTTATATGTGATATTGCCAACTATAAATACTATATAAATGCGATAAAATCCTAAGGGATTTTAGGCCGATCATCTGTTAAAATTTGCGTCGTGCTCCTTTTTAATTTTTCCTACAAATTGGTGGGACGGGACCTACTTGTTTTATGCCGACTCCGTACGGCAGAAATACACTTGGAATGTTTGCCAAACACTGTCGAGGGGCTACCCCACTTAGAAAAATTATCCTCTAATCTAAGTCCAACCTTATTTCTAAAATTTTGATGTATCTTTGCCCGGGCGTGAACCCAGGATCTTTGGTGTGGTAGGTGTAACACGCTACCCTCACACCACGGTGTGGCTATTATAAAACCTAAAATTAAATTTAAATTTTTGAAACCCCATAGAGAAATCTTAATTTTGACCACTGTGCAACACCCCTTAACCGTCCCAAATCATGACCAAATTTCATACGTGTTATTTTGTGACCTCATTTAAATTGTTGAGATTAAAAAAAGTATTTTATTATATATATTATATCTATATAATGCAACCTTATATACAAGGTTTGGTTATTAAGTTCTGGGAATTTGCTTACAATTTAAAAACTGGCAACACTTTTTCGTTCGGCATTTGTCTTAAAGGATCTTCCTTAAGTCAACGAAATAATTTGTCGAGGTCATCAAAAGTGTCCTGTTATTTACCCACGTGATTGTCATGACGAGGCATTTCCTACCTCGTTGTTAAACAGAATCTTGCCAAATGGAGAGAAAGTGGGGCGTGACTGGTTGGCGTGGAGTGCCAGGAGCAATGCTTTTTATTGCCTACCATGTCGTTTGTTAAGCACCGATACTTTAAATTAAACTAAAATTTGTTGTTCTTGCGGATATTCGAAATTCCAGGTATGGAAGAAGCTATACGATAAACTGTCATCACACGAAAATACTCAAGATCACATTAAATGTTATATTCAATGGCGATCTTTACAAAATCTAATTCAAAAGGAGGCTACAATTGATACACTTATCAATGAACAGCTAATCACTGAAACTCAAAAGTGGAAAGAAATTTTATATAGAATTTTGGACACTATTTTATTTTTTGGTGAAAGAGGCCTAACTTTCAAATGCGAAAGTATATAAGTTAACACCACCCACATTCAAACTTCACAAATATTCACATAGTGGGTTGCCTGCATTCTCTAGTCACATCGCAGCACACGTGTGTGCGATAAACGCTGACTAGCATATTCACATCATGGGAACATTACTGGTGATACGATATCAACAACATAAGCTACCTACATTCTTCACTCCAGTTACAAAACGCGCATCCGGAATAAAGGCTGATGCCTCACTACCGCTCCGTGGGAACATAGTTCGCACTGCCAGTACCGCGCACAGGGCCGTAGAGAGAAAATCGGGGCCCGGGACTAAACAATTTACGGGCCCCCTATAAAAAATGACGTCTCATTCATGAGTCATTATTGATGGATTACATCAAAAAAAATTTTGCCACATCAACTAAATGATTTTTGGACTAAGTGCTGATAATAAAATTAACACAGAATATTTACTATTTATAAAAAAATCTTTTCTAGTTATGTGTTTGGTAACATTTTAGAACATTTCTGATAAATATAATGAAGATTATAAATTTTAATTATTCAATATAGAAGGTGCGGATATCAAAGAGTGGCTTTTCTTGCTTTTTTCGCTGCAAAATTTTTTTATAATAATATCAAAATTTAACTGTCTTGCCAAAACGGATTCAACCTAAAGCGTGGCAAGTCTTGAAACTCGCTCTTGAGATGATCACGATCTATGAAAGTTTTTGATTCTTGCAAGAACGCTGAAAGAACGTTCTGCACTAGCTACAGTGACAGGTATAGTGCAAAAGATACGTAAAGCAACACAAATATTGGGGAAAATTGTATACAGATTTTGAAAATATTGTAACGAATTTACTTGCAAATCCTCTTATTTGCCCTTTTGCTAAGTTCGTATCACTTAACTGTTGAATAAATAACTCCAATATTGAATAATGGAAAAATGGCCTTTATTAAAGTACTTCACAATAACACTTATACTTTGCAACTAGCTGGCTTAATAACCAAACTGATAGCTTAAATGAAACTGACTTTCAAAATAATACTGCTATAGCCCGCTAGATAGCGTCTTAATCGAAACTGCTTGATAGCTCAAATCAAACTGAATTCCAGCGCATCTACATTTGTTGCCTTTTATACTCTCTGATTTCAACGTTCGCCCCTTCTAGGCGCTTCCAGAATCTACTAGTCCATCAGCTCTCAAATTTCTCAGCTGTAACTACAATTGAACGATTTATAGCTTCTCTCATTGCATACTTTCAAGAGTATCTCAGATATTTTTATTTATTTATTTATTTATTATTTAAAGTCGACGACAAACTATGGTCGACTGCATAATATAAAAGATATATAAATATACAACTCAAAAGATAAAATTTAAGATATATCGAGCTTTCAACAATGTTATATTGCAAACAAAGAAATATTAATGAACATTACTATTTAATTTCAGAATATAATAATAATAAGAAATATGAGCAGAAATAAGATCTTATGCCGAAATCTTATACTGGCGGAATGCATCAGATTCCGCTCAGCATGATTTCGGAATGCAGTGGATTCCAATCTCCCTGTTGGAATGCAACAAGATTCCAATCAGCATGTCATGGGAATCCGGCAGTGCTAAGAGTAGTGTAATGAGGATACGCCATCACAAGGCATAAAAAAGTAACATGACCTGTGTTGTTGGAATGCACCGGATTCCAATCAGCTCGATGCCTGACCCATAAGATTATACTGCCGGAATGCAAACGATTCCGGTCAGTGACTCATGAAAAAGCATGTTTTTTACGTTGTTGGAATGCACCAGATTCCAATCAACACAGTACTGTCTTGTTCCTTTTTAATGATACATGTTGATAAATGTTCCTCCATCCTTAAGCGAGATAGTTCCTGTTTTTTATCGAAGGAATAAAATGCCGGCAAATTAAATTAGCTTGTATCTCTTAAATTAGATAGGCAAGTATTGCATTACGTATAGTGGCAAAAGTACATTCAAGACTGATGCAGCTATACAAGTCATTGTAGTGCGCGCACCAGATAAGAAGAGGATTATTTTTAGCAAAGTTTCGTCGACAAAGTGGTAAATAGAAAGGAACGTAGTGTCTGGATACTCTAGGGGGAACCGCAAAAAACAAGCGGCTGAGGAGGTCCGCGGAATCAATTTCTCCAATAATGAGCTTATGGATGAACAATACCCCCAGTAATATTCTCCGATTTTCCAGAGTGGGTAAGTTAATAAGAAGAAGTCTACTTCTGTATGGAGGAAGGTGGAGACTTGAGTCCCAATTAAGGCCGCGCAATGCAAATATCAAAAATTGCTTTTGAACTGACTCAAGACGCTTTATATGCTTTTGAGAAACAGGGGACCAAACGCATGAGCAATACTCGAGTATTGGACGAACCAGCGATGTGTAAAGAACCTTAGTGAGGTACGGATCATCGAACTCTTTAGCCCATCTTTTAACAAATCCAAGTAAACCCAACGCTTTGTTGGCTATAGATGAAATATGCATGTTAAAATTCAATTTCGGATCAAAAAGGACACATAGATCATTTGCAATAGATATACGCTCCAAAGGCGTACCATCTATTACATAAGATTTCAATGCTGGCTTCACTCGGTGAAATGTCATATGCTTACATTTAGAGCAATTTTAAGCTAGTAAATTTGTTGTGCACCAACATTGGAACGAGTCCAAGTCGGCCTGAAGAAGATCCAAGGAACTCAAATCGGTAGGACAGTAAGTGTAGCAAAGTTTTACATCATCCGCATACATTATAGTATGGGAATATAATATTGTCTGTGGCAAGTCATTAATGAAAAGGGCAAAGAGCAAAGGGCCTAGATGACTTCCCTGGGGTACGCCGGAGGAAACTCCGAACGATTCCGACAGATTGCACTTGAACAGGACTTTTTGGGTCCGGTTAGAAAGATAGCTTTTCAGCCACATTAATAGGTGAAACGGAAAGCCCAGTAAATCAAGCTTATGAATAAGCAACTCGTGGTTGACGGTATCAAATGCTTTGCTGAAGTCCGTGTAGATGACATCCGTTTGCTTGTTCGCTAAAAATCCTTCCATAACTATAGAGGTGAATACAAGCAAATTTGTAGTGGTAGACCTTTGACGAATAAAACCGTGTTGACATGGAGATAAAAGACTAGAACACTGATATTGCAGTTGATTGGTGACAATCTGTTCAAAGACTTTAGGAATGACTGAAAGTTTAGCAATACCCCTGTAGTTTTCAACTTTTGACCTACTACCTTTTTTATGCAGGGGTATAATAAAAGACTGTTTCCAAAGTGCCGGGAATGACGCAGATCCCAGAGATAGCTCAAATAATTTTAAAATAGGCTCATACATGTTTTCGGCGCAGTACCTAAGCACGCAACTAGGAACACCGTCCGGTCCCGGAGAAAAGGTGGGCTTCAAAGATTGAAGACTCTGAAGAACAATATTACCATCAATAGCAGGATTCCTAATGTAATTCGAGCTATCTAAGCGATAGGGATATTGACCAGAATGAAAACCACTGGATGAATACGTGGACTTAAAGAACTCAGAAAATAGTTCAGCAACGTCGTCATCAGTGCAAGCTTTTTTACCTCCAAAGGTTAATGAGGAAGGATACCCAGAAGTTTTCCGCTTTGAATTTACGAAACTGTAAAACTTTTTGGAATTTCTAAAAATTGGGCTTTACAACAACTCAAGTAATTTTTATAACAAAGCTGATTAAGACGGTGAAATTTAGAACGAGCTATTAGATATTTAGAGAGGTCTGCAGATGCTCCAGATTTCTTGAACCTCTTATAAAGCCTAGATTTGATGTTATTAAGTCTGATAAGTTGCCTAGAAAAGGGGGCTTATTCGAACATAGGGTATAGCGAGTAGGAATGCAGGTATCAAAGAAGCTATCAAGTGTACTGTAAAATATAGAGATAGCCGAATCGACATCAGTGCAAGCATAGAGATCCGACCAATCATGAGAAGCCAACAGGTCATTGAGCATAATGAAATTCGCTTTGTAGAAGCATCTAGATCGGGGACGAGACTGTACTTGAATCCCACGGGGTAGGCTGATATCAAGTGATATCTCTAGCGTAGGGTGAAGAGGGTCTTCTGGAAGGGATAAAGGTGGTATTTGCGTAAGGGCAGTACCCACCGAGCCATCCACAAATACTAAATCCAGCATTTTATTTCCACTATTTGGAACATTGTTAATCTGTAAAAGAGATGAGTCTAACAAGCAATTGAGAAACTCATGTTGAGCAGTGGGAGTTAGAAAGTTTGAATCACTTATATTAACCCAACTAACTGTTGGCAAGTTAAAGTCACCAACAACAACAAGTCGATCGTTATCTCCCAACTGCGAATGCAAATCACAGATGGCCGAGCTATGACTAGCATAAACATCCATATCCGAACGAGGTGGTATATACGAACAGCAAACAATTACGCTATAGCTACCGAATGAAAGCCTAACTGCTATGAATTCGATATGAGAGATATTGTCCAGCGAAATCAACTCAGACGATAGGTTAGATTCAACAGCAATAAGGACACCTCCCGCTCTAGAGATGCGATCACGCCGATAAACAGCATATTTATTTGAAAAAACCTCAGAATTGTAATTAACAGGCTTTAGTCAGGTCTCCGTAAAAGCTACAACTTGTGCAGAAAAGTTGAAAGAACATTTTGATAATTAATGAGAAGACGGGACAGATCAGCAATTACCTTTGTGTTGTTATTACTGTGTTCGTCATACCGTTTTTTGGCTGTAATAAAACAGGTTCGGCCCTCGCCTTTCTCGTGAACAAGTGAACCACAGTATGCTTGGGCCAAAAAGAGGAATCAAGTACCTTATCGAAATATTCATCTGAAAGGGATATTTTAAATGAGGAGATGTCTCTCTCATATTTAAAGTTAAATTTATACACATTGATATTACTAGTGGGTGCAACACCAAGTTTAGAGCAAACGTAATGAGCAATGTCATTTTCGGTAAGCGAGGCGTGTAATCGGGACACAAATACAGCCCTACGAGGTGGCACGGCAGTCACCTGCGAAGGAGTAGCGGATAGCGCACCAGAGAGCTGGGAAGGTGCGGCCGTTATAGCGTTGGTTATCGAGCCCGTACTATTTTTTTCAGGTACACTTGTATCGCTAGCAACAACCCCAGTATCGGTAACTGTTATTGTTGGAGCTAAAGATACCGGTGGAGGTGTAGGATGAATTGGGGAGTCCAGCGAAATCAACATTGGTGACGTAGAACAAACAGCCCCAAAAGTACGACTATTAGTTCGTGCATCGTTTAATTTGCCATAGATCGTCTCACTGGAAGTCTCGACACAACCTTGTGTAGATTCTTGTGGAGATTCCTGAGCTGCATTTTTCATAACGTCTTTGGTTAGCCTGTTCGTATTAGTCAACGCGGTTGAAGGGACATTCGTAGGAGGACAGCTTTGCCCCTGACTCGAAGACAAGTTGGAGTCATTGTTGGGCATACATTTCTTTCGTTTTGGGGATTCAGATATCACTTTCAATTTTTTAAAGTGAGCCTCCATCGTTTTGAATCTTTCGTTAAGGTCGCGAAACCCAATAAAAATGTTGTTGAACTCTTTCTGAGTTTGCCTCATAAAAGCTCGCATGTCATTTTCTACGGAACGACAATCATGACATGTCCAGTTCAGTCCAATTTTGCTGGATATTAGGTCAACCACCCGACCACCTATGTGAGAGAAACCGGCACAGATAACATGAGCCATATTATCACAGAGCCAACAACAAACATAATTATCACCACGGGAAATTTTCTTTTGATTGGTGCACTTCTTGACACAGCAATCCAACATAATTGCAAAGTTAAACAAACCCAAAAGAAAAATAGGCAAAAGAAACTATAAGTATAAGATAAATTGAACAGCTGTTTAAAAATTATGGGCAAGAGTTATTTTGGAGCACTGGATGCAAATCGCAAGACAGCGTATAGCTAGCAGCGAACACAACACAAAGCAAAAAGGGCACACAATGACTTGCTAATAGCAGCTACCAACAAAAAGGTATGCAGTTATCACAAATTTTCGTGAAAATCTATGATATATGAACACACAGACTGAATATTGAAATCGCACAAAAAGCCACTATGTATATTGCACTGTGTAAAGATTTAATAAGAAATTAAACTTATAAACTGTTTATATATGCATGTGTTTGTGCATTGATTCTCCGCTGCTCGTATACGTACATGGTACATATGTGTAGACGCAATTATTGTTTCGTTTATGTAGATACATAATGATTGATTTTTGGATGTGAATTCACGTCATTGCTTAGCATCGGCTTAGAGATGGCAGCACTCCTTAGTTTTGCTAATATTAGTAATACTGCCCTCCACCTAAGTCTGATCGTCCCGATTAGACAAATCTCCCGATCTAAACGTTGCCAGCCTTTCCAAATGGACCATTTTCATTTTGGTTCGTGGTTTACCGATAGTTTGTATGCGGTACACTACATCGTTGATCCGTTTTACAAGTTTGTATGGGCCTTCCCAATTACACTGCAATTTCGGGGACAAATCTTTTTTTCGTTGTGGGTTGTATAACAGCACCAAATCTCCTTCTTGAAAACCTTCTGAATTAATTGCTTTATCGTATCTGCTTTCATCTTGTCACTCATAATCTTTGTTCGTTGCCTTATCAGATCATGTATTTCCCTGAGCTCTTCTTCCAAATCACTAGTGGATTTCTTGACATTTCTCTCCGCATTGGCATCTATCCCAAACTTCAAATCAGCTGGCAGTCTAAGGTCATTGCCAAAAATTACTTTTGCAGGGTTTTGGCCCGTTGTCTCATGCACTACTGATCGGTAAGCCATCAAGAATAATGGTACGCGGGTATCCCAATATTTATGGTACTTGTCTACTACTTTCCTTAAGTGCTCCTCCAATGTTCTATTGAATCGTTCTACCATTCCATCGGATTGAGGATGCAATGCAGTTGTCCGTGTTTTTCGAATGCCCAATGATCTACACATTTCCTGGAACACAGCTGATTCGAAATTCCTGCCTTGGTCAGAATGTAATTCCATTGGTACACCATACCTTGCAACCCAATTGTTTATAAACATTTCTGCTACTGTTTCCGCTTCTTGATTTGGGATTGGCCATTTTCTGAAATAATCCATAACTACCAGTACATATTTGTTTCCGCGGTTGCTAGTAGGAAATGGACCGGGTGACATCCATAGCGATCCTTTCAAATGGCGCACCTGAGTTATATTGCTTCATATGGCCATGAATTTGGGTTCTGGGCCCTTTCGCTCTGCTGCAAACCGCGAAGTTCGCAATCCACTCAGTGACCGACTGACGGCAACCAACCCAATAGAATCTCTGTTTAATCTTCTCGAGCGTCTTCGTGATTCCAAGATGACCTCCGCTTGGACCATTATGCAGCTCGCTCAGCACGTCAGGAATCCTCTTTCTGGGAACAACTATCAGTTTCTTCTTGCATTTACCATCCTCACTCTCCCATACTCGATAAAGGCAACCGGATATCAATTCTAAACTGTTCCACTGTGCCCAATATGACTTCGCAATGGGACTCTCTGCTGACATATCTTCTCTGTTTGGTCTTTCGTTTCGTTCGAGCCCTTGCATAACACGTGACAGATCTGTATCTTCTAGCGGCCACTTTCTTCGCTGTTCCTTGTCCCATTTATCTGTACATGTTATAGTCATTAGCCGGACATCTATAATGTCTTCTTTAGCCTCGGCTTTTGAACAGTGCTTGTATTCCAAACTACATGGTCTTCGTGACATTGCATCGGCATTTCCATGGGTACTACCTTTTCGATGCTCAATGGAAAAGTCATAGCTTTGTAATCGCTCGATCCACCGTGCCAATTGTCCTTCCGGATTACGCAACTGCAGAAGCCATTTTAAAGCTGCGTGATCTGTCCTGACACGGAATCGCTGGCCGTAGAGTTATTTGTGAAAATGTTTAATGCACTCTACCAATGCCAACAGCTCTCACCGCGTAACACAGTAGTTCCTCTCTGGTTTTCCAATCGAACGGCTGTAATATGCAACTACCTTCTCCTGTCCATCGACCAGTTGTGATAAAACGCCTCCTATAGCATATCCACTCGCATCTGTATCTAGAATGAATGTTGCTGCTGGGAACGGATATGCTAACATTGGGGCAGTGCACAAACGCTCCTTCAATGTTTGGAAAGCCACTTCTTGCTCCTTCTTCCATTCAAAAGCTTTATTTTTTCTTGTAAGCTCATGGAGGCTATGGGCTAAGCCGGAAAAATTTGGCACAAATCGGCGGTAATATGTGCACAGCCCAAGGAAACTTCTTAATTCATGTAGGTTCTGTGGTCTTCGCCAATCCTTTACAGCCTCTATCTTTTCGTTCGCAGTGCAGATGCCCTCTGTCGTTACCTTGTGACCCAAATAATTTACCTCCTTTTTAAACAGCGCACACTTTTTGGGACTTAACTTCAGACCAACGCCAGCTATTCTTTGGAAAACTTCCTCCAAGTTCCTAAGATGTTCATCAAAATTCTTGCCCAATACGATGATGTCGTCCAGGTACACCAAGCATGTTTTCCAATGTAGTCCTCTCAGTACCTGGTCCATGAGTCTCTCAAAAGTAGCTGGTGCATTACAAAGTCCAAAAGGTATCACTGTAAATTGCCAAAGACCATCTCCGACGCTGAATGCTGTTTTCTCTTTGTCTTCCTCCTTCACTTCCACTTGCCAGTAGCCGCTTTTCAAGTCCAGTGTGGAAAACCATTTCGTACCAGAGAGCGAGTCCATAGTGTCGTCGATTCTTGGCAATGGGTGGCTATCCTTTTTCGTTACGTCATTCAACTTCCGGTAGTTCACGCAAAACCTCATTTTTCCATCCTTCTTCTTTACAAGGAATACCGATGAGCTCCATGGATTAGCTGATGGTTCGATGACGCCGCTGTCGCTCATTTCTTGTATGATTTGACTCACAACTTCCCGCTTCGCCAGTGGAACACTACGTGGAGCTTGATGGATCGGCCTCATATCTCCATTGTCAGTTTGATGTTTCACAACATTGGTGCGGCCTGGTTTGGAACCATCCTGGTCAAATATATTCGCGTACTTTAGGAGCAGTTGTTTTGATAGGCTTCCTCTAGCCCCTGCGTCCATGCCGTGATGTCATTTGAAATATCAGTATTACTAGATGAAACGTGTTCCTGGAGCTGTTCACAGTTAATAACTACTTCAGCCTATTGGCATCTTCCCAAAATAGCTCCTTTAGTCAGTTTGAATGGTGACTTGAACTCATTGAGTACTCTTACCGGAATAAGTCCATCTTGTTTTGTCATAGCCAGGGTTTTTCCTACAAGTATGTTCAGTGCTGATTTGTTTGCTGCTTCGACAACCCACAATTTGTTTGTCCCACAATCTCCATCAACCTTTGCCCAGATGACTGCTTCGGATTTTGGTGGTATTTGCTGACTCTCTTCCACCAGCACTCGTTTACTGCTGTAGCCTCCCTCGTAGCTGAAATTAAGTAGTACATCCATGTTTTTATATCGCATCGTCTTGCTTTGCATGTCGATCTTGATGCCCTGGTCGATTAAGATGTCCACTCCAATTATGATTTCATCAACAATTTCTGCCACTATAAAATTGTGTACTACCGTGACGTTCCCAATTGCGACTACACATGATACTTCTCCTAGAACCGTGCTGTCTTCTCCAGTGGCTGTACGCAATATTGCCCCATGCAATTGTCTTATCTTCTTGTTGACTAAATCCGCTCGAATGATGGAATGAGATGCACCCGTATCTACAGCCAGTAAACGTTCCTTTCCATCCACATGTCCTCCGACAGTAAGATTGCTCGACCTTCTTCCAATTTGTGAGATAGAGATTATGGGGCATTCAATTGAGGGAGTCAGCTGTCGCCCCTTGCTGCTGACTCGCTTTAGTATAACGATTGATTTGTCTTGGAGATTTGCTCATCTCCTTCTGCTCTGCGTTTACGACCACTCATATTGTTGGAACTGTTAGGGTTGGTGTTGCAATAACGCGCAATATGCCCTGGCTTTCCACACTTAAAGCATTTGACTGCATCATTATTCTTCTGCTGCGTACCCTTCAATGCTTCAAAAATTGCGTCTACCCAGCCTGGCTTTTCCACTTCAACGCGATGAGCTTTGTACGCTGGCTTACTCAAAAGTGAGGCTGTTTCCTGAGTCAGTGCATGCGATACAGTTTCAGCAAATGCTAGTTTGGGATTCGCATATGTAGCACGCTTCGTTTCCACATCTCGTATGCCATTTATGAAGCTCTGGATTTTTACCCTTTCAGTGTATTCCACGCGTGCGTCCGCATTTGCAAGATGAGCCAATGTTTCAATATCTGAAGCAAACTCCTGCAATGTCTCATTCGCTTTTTGGAGCGGTTTTGCAACTCAATTTCGAATATCTGTTTCCTATGCTCGCTTCCGTAACGTCTCTCTAAAGCGCTCATCAATGTTTCGTAGTTGTTCCGCTCGTACTCTGAGATGGTCTGTAAGATTTCCGTAGCTGGTCCTTTTAAAGTTACGAACAATGCAGCAACTTTATCTTCAGCATTCCAGTTGTTCACTGTTGCGGTCTTCTCAAATTGTAGCTTAAAGGCCTGGAAAGGAACAGAACCGTCAAAGGATGGTGTTTTTACCTTTGGATTACTCGTTGAAACTGCTGGGCGGTTTAGTTGCAACTGCTCGATACGTCCTCTCAAAGCATCCACCTCGGAATCGATTATTTCTTCAAACTGTAAAATTTTTGTATCTTGCGCCTCCAACTTCGAGGAAATACATCCTTCTTGCTCTTCCAGTTGAGCAGAGATCTACGATGATAGCTGTGCTGAAATTTGCGCCGACATTTCGGATATCCGTGCCTCTTGTGCTTCAATCTTCGCTGTTATACGGTTCTCCTGCGATTCCAGCTGAGATGACATTTGCGACGACATTTCGGATATACGCGTTTCTTGTGCTTCCATCTTGGATGTTAGACGTGTCTCGTGCGATTCTAGCTGAGATGACATGTTGGTGGATATTTGTGATGACATTTCTGTTATACGTGCCTCTTGCGCTTCCATCTTGGAAGTTACTGTCGATGTTTGAGCAGTTATTGCAGCCAATATCATGTTCGAGTCTGTGCTGGTAATTGTCTGCGATGTTTCGTTTTTCTCTTCAATTTTTGTTGTCTCCTCGCCATCAAGATGAAAGACATACTCTTCCACATCAATTCCTTCTGCTTCCATTGCCTCTCGTAGCCGTGCCTGAAGTTCGAGTTTAACACCGCTTGTATTCAATCCACGGCTCTCCAACTCCTTCTTTAGTTGCTGGATCTTCAATTCACTGAACTTTGCCATGTCCTTGTTGTCCTCTGGAATTTATTCAACAATTCCTCTTCTGACACCAATTGTAACGAATTTACTTGCAAATCTTCTTATTTGCCCTTTTGCTAAGTTCGTATCACTTAACTGTTGAATAAATAACTCCAATATTAAATAATGGAAAAATAGCCTTTATTAAAGTACTTCACAATAACACTTATACTTTGGAACTAGTTGGCTTAATAACCAAACTGATAGCTTAAATGAAACTGACTTTCAAAATAATACTGCTATGGCCCGCTAGATAGCCTCTTAATCGAAACTGCTTGATAGCTCAAATCAAACTGAATTCCAGCGCCTCTACATTTGTTGCCTTTTATACTCTCTGATTTCAACGTTCGCATCTTCTAGGCGCTTCCAGAATCTACTAGTCCATCAGCTCTCAAACTTCTCAGCTGTAACTACAATTGCACGATTTATAGCTTCTCTCATTGCATACTTTCAGGATTATCTCAGATATATGCATGTGTTTGTGTATTGATTCTCCGCTGCTCGTATACGTACATGGTACATATGTGTAGACGCAATTATTGTTTCGTTTATGTAGATACATAATGATTGATCTATGGATGTGAATTCACGTCACTGCTTTGCATCGGCTTAGAGATGGCAGCACTCCTTAGTTTTGCTAATATTCGTAACAATATGTAGATGGCATTTAGCAATTCCAATGGTGACAGACCTTTATCAAAATTTGCTTCGTAAATGTGTTTCAAGTGAATTATTTCGCATTCTAAGCTTTGAGAAACGTCCGACCTGGGGGCCTACTCTGTATTGCGATGCGAAAGGCAGTGCGATGCGAAAATAAATTGCGATGCGAAAGGTAATTGGAACTCTGTAGCGCTATCGCATCGCTAACAATGTCGCTTTTTTATTTTTCGCTAATTTTTTGCTTGAGTATGCATCACTGACCAAACTCAAAGAAAGAGAACAAAAGAAACAAGGCGATTACAATTTCGGAACGATTTTTGGAACGATTTAAATGAAGAAAGGATTGATTTAAATGAAGAAATCCTCCCAGTTCATAAATTAAACTGGAAGAAGTGAACGTGATAAATACAGAAAACGTGGAAAATCATAGAATGGGAAATATTGCTAGATGTATCAGAGAACAAATAAAAAATTACATGATTTCCCAAAAGAAATGCTTTATAAAAAAGTGGTTTCGTTTTAATTGTTATTTATTTATGTATTTTAAGTCCACTAGGATTACAAATTGTTGCTTTTGTGTTTGTTTTGTTTTTTGAGTTGTCCTATATATTTTTAATATAAAGATATCAATTTATAAAATCATCAATTAATAGTTACATATTTGAACAATGCGAATGCCTATTACTTGTAGCAAGAAAAATGCGAAAATGAATGCTGTTTGACATTCGCTTTCGCTTTACAGAGTGCCGGCAATGCGAAAAGGGAGAAAAATTGCGAATGGGCAAAATGTGAATGCGAAAGTCAAAATATTCATGCGAATGTCAAGATACAGAGTACTGATTTTGCGATTTCACGTATTTTTTCTTTCGCATCGCAATACAGAGTAGGCCCCCTGTATTTTTTGACAAATTTTGCTGCGATCGCCCGAACCGTAGTTTCATCCATGTCTTATTCGAAATTCTTGATGTACTTGAGAATGCCGGTAACATCGCCGTATGCTTGCGCAGTCAAATTTGGCTTTTGGCTGAAAGACTATGAAGAGAGCTCGGTACATTTTTTTTGAGGATGTCCTATCGTTGTGGAGTGCTGGTGAAAGTAATAAAATATTTTTGTACAACTCCGAAGGAAGCAATTGCAGCCATACAACATTCTGCAGCATCAACACCTCGTAAATTGAGACGGTGGGTTGCACAAGGCGGGTAATGAGCATTCGAGTTTTTGTCGAGAATGTGACGTAGTGCTCCGTTATGAGCTCCTTTCATATTCCCGCCGTTATCGTATCTTGTGCACGACAATCTTCAATCAAGTATAGCAAATTAGATCAGCGATTTTCTGACCAGTTTTTGGTTACAATTCGCGAAAGCCAAAAACCGTTCTTGAATTGTAAAATTTGTTGATTTCGAATTGAAATGGAGTAAGCGCAAAACGAACGTAGTCAACGTGACTAGCATCAGGCATAGCATCAACGATAATAGCAAAATACTTGGCTTTCTTGTCTTGATCTAATATAGTTTCCCTCACGTGCTTTGCAAAAATTTCTATAAACTCGTTCTGAATGTCTGGGGAAAGATAGTGATTTTGCACACGTTTGTGCTGCTGTTGTCAAATCCTAACTTTTTCCAAATGATCTCTAATTATCGGATCATATTGGCTTATGAGATTTTAGATGCCCAAAAAATTTCCATCGTTTCGTTCACCAAGATATATACTTTCTCCTTTGAAAGCTAGGCCTCTTTCACCCAAAAATAAAACAGTGCCCAAAATTCTATATAAAATTTCTTTCCACTTTTGAGTTTCAGTGAATAGCTGGTCAATGATAAGTGTATCAATTGTAGCCTCCTTTTGAATTAGATTTTGTAAAGATGGCCATTGAATATAACATTTAGTGTGATCTTGGATATTTTCATGTGATGTCAGTTTATCGTATAGCTTCTTCCATACCTGGAATTTCGAATATCCGCAGAACAAGTTTTAAGTTCATTTAAAGCATTGCTACTGGCACTCCACACTAACCAGTCACGCTCCAGTTTCTCTCCATTTGGCAAGATTCTGTTTAACAACGAGGTAGGAATTGCCTCGTCATGAAAATCACGTGGAAAAATAACAGGACCTGTTCGGCCGGGGTGCTTCTGATCCTTGCGAGAGGTGGGCGCACCGGGGTCGATCTCAATGGGAATATGGCGTGTGGAAATAAAAATAGGAGAATACGAGATTTCTCGTTATAATGATATGTTTTATTGGGTAGCTAACAAATATACAGGAAAATATATTACCTTGTGAATATGTGACTACGGCAGAGATCGCTGGCGGCAGATGTGTACGCGTTGGCTGTTGAAATCAAAGAGGCCGGTTGTATAGCAAGCTAAACCGTTGACCCGCAAAATCCTCCGTTTTTGAGGGGAAAGGCACCCACACATCAACCCCGACATGCACATGCATGAGTGCTGACAAAAAACACACATACACGTGCATGTACATGTATGCACATGCATGTGGCGGTGATGGTGTGGGTGGTTACAAATTAATTCGAGTATCGAGTATCGATTCGCAGAGTTGCTTTGGGGGGATCGCAGACAGATGCGGAAAAAGTTAGGCATCCTGCCTAAACATGCCGGCCCCCCTTGCGATACGCAACACCGTTTTCCGCCAATGACCTCCGCTGAAACGAGAAAAATGAATATAAGACTTACACACTAAACTTAATCTAAATGAGGAGTTCGTCTGACGACGCAAAATGGCCGGGAATCCTTTCCGACTTGCTTCGCATGCCAACTGAGCTAAGATGAAAAAATTAGCGGTTATGAACAGTTATAGGTGAATATTTCTTGCCATTGAATTATACATAAATATAGAAATTCAGAATGTAATATGTGTATAGTCGATGGCCAGTAAGTCTGGACGAAGAGGCCGAGGTCTCCATTCCAGAGTGGCACCATTTTTTTTTATTCTTTGGTTTTTGTCGTTCCGGATGGAGAGGCCGAGGTCTCCATTCCAGATTTGCGGTTTTTTGTTGGTTGGACGAAGAGGCAGAGGTCTCCGTTCCAGCGTATAACGTGTCGTGTCGCTCTCAGGTCGAGTGCGGCATTTTATGGATGTGCCAGGGCGAGTGGCCGTGAGGTTGGTTGGGTGATGCGCGTTTTCGCTGCAGCGCATGTATTTCGTCAGTTGTGTATTATATTATTACCTTACAAAACACTTGGTCACAAAACTTACCCACGCCCATGCAAATGTGACTACGAGTATAACCTATCACCGTAAAATTACTAGTCAAATGACGAGAGCGTTTTTGCAAGGTAGTTAGTGCTGTGATTTCGAGCAGCTTATGCATTTCAACAAAACCAGCAAGATTGCGGTGTGTGGGAGGTTGGAACGGGCGTGATTCCAAGCCACCCGCGCAAAATTACTTGTTTTCGTGATACGCGTGTTGTTTTATTAACAAACTTACGTTAAAATAGAGGAATAAACCGAGTTTAAAACGAAGCGTAGAGGCTGACGAAGGTATGGATTTAATTTTGTGCGACAGCTTATGACGAATAGCGACAATCGTAATTAAACTCGAAAGTGTACCAACTGCCGGTGCTTGCATGCAGATTGGCGATGCGTTCTCCACGACGCTTTCTATCTGCACGTACCATTCTGAGACTGCATGCAACCCTGTCGTATATTTATTGGTTAGCTGACAGCTGGTATGGTGAATTTGTGGTGTGCGAGTATATATACATATATGTATTTGCTTGCCCTTGAAAAAAAAACTTGTTCACTGGGGCAGTAGTACACTAGGCCGGTAGAAACAGTTGACTTTTTTCCATTTCGGGATTTTGTCGTGTCGGGATTCTTTTATTTCGGGACCCGGATTGTTTTTGTACCGAGCCCTTATAATGACTGTTTGTGATGTTTGTTTTTGAAAAACAACAAGTCCTGCCCCCAGCCAGAAAACAGTACCCAAAAAACGGACAAGGTAAAAAAAGACGCCAACAGATTTCTTTGTTAAAAAAAAAAAAATGTGAAATTTTTGTGCAAGGAGAGGTTTTTTTGTTTTGTTTCCCCCTTTTGTTGAGTTCCTTTGTTGTGCATGACTGGTTGGTACTGCATGAGACGCCCACATGAGTAAAAATACAAAAACGCGTCAGTCCCGATTGTGATGTTTTGCGGTTTTCGGTACTGATTTTGTCTATTTAGTGTTCGGTATCCGCCCTTAGTCTGACAGCACTAATGAGGCTGCCGTTGTTATGTTGCGGGTTGCCATCCAGTTGTTTTCCCGTAACAGGAATTTTTCAGGGTACATTACTGTAGGATTATGGTGGATAAATTACCCTCACCACATTGTTATTTGGAAAATGATTTTCAGGCTGGTAAAGTAAAACGTAAGTATGACGGGTTCCTAACGAATTTTTAATAATTTTTTCTAATGGGTTTTCTATTTTCTTTCCTTTTCAGTGTCAAATGGACCCGCGGCAGTACATATGTGTGAAACTGGAGTCAGCGGAGGGGGATGCGGAACCCATTGAGGTGGTCGCGGACATCCGCTATGCGGAGCGGCGAAGGGGCTCATGGCCATGTTTTGCGCCGGTCGAGGTTCTGCAGCATGCAGTGAGGGAGGCGCTGCGGTGCGCCGACCCCGGGGTGCTCCGTGCAAGGCGGACGCCCATTGTCGTGAGGGTGCGCGGGAGGGCCACGACGTGGTACTCCACATTTTACCGCGGGTGTGGGGGATTGTTATGGGTGCGGCGACCGCACCAGGATCCAGTGCCTCATTGGCAGTTTAGTTGCCGTGTGTGCCAGCGGGCACTAAGCTCGTTCGCGTGCTTGGTTACCCATTTGAATGGGCATATGGGCTTTTTCCCGTACCGGTGCGGGGATTGTCTAAAGCGGTATACGTCTTCGGCTGCGTTATCCCTGCACCGAAAACGGATGCATTAAGGATTCAATTTTAACATTTGAATGTCGTTTTTTTTGTATTTATGAGTTGTATGAAGTGTTATAAATTAAATGGAATAAAATTTAATGGATCGTGGTCTTCCTGGGTAGAGGGAGAGTGAGTGTCTGAACCCTGACAGAGGCGTTGTGGAACACTGCCGTTCGTTTTCTCTCTGCCGTTTCTCGGTTTCCTTGTATGTATCATACATACATACCTACTTTGTTTGAACATTCCAGTATAGAGAATGAAGCAAAAAAATGAATCGAAAGATTTATTTTACCGTTTTGGCTTCAATTCATGTGAAATTTACGCGTTGCTGGACAAAAGGGTAAGTAGTAAAATATTTTTGCAATAATTTTATTTCAATAAATATTTTTTTATGTTATTTCAGATTTTTAATGCATTTTTCGTTTATTTTCAGGTGACTGGTGATGGGCGCAGGCGGTTGGCGTGATCCAGGGGTTATTGGTTTAGTGTTTCGTTCCCTTTTTTCTAGGTTACCGGCATCGCAAAGGGGTGCCCCAACTGCGGCGTCGGCCGCGCCGTCAGTTGTCACACTTTTGTGATGCCCATTTGATGCGCTAATTAATGGCTTATTTTTTTCTTTTTCTTTGCAGATTTTGTCATGGATATTTTTTGGGCACAGTGGATCCTAATAGTGAAATGGGTTCATGCCACGAATACCCAGAAATGTATTCGTGCTGGTGGTAAACACACTGATTTGGATGATGTCCGTAAAGATGTTTACCATCACACGTTTTTTTGAAATGCTTGGCAATTGGTCATTTGGGGGTTACTTAAAAAAAAGAAATATGTTCTTTTTCGCCCGGTTCATGTTCGTTAACTGCATATAAATTGACACCGTCAGGCTTTGAGTGGGGTTATAAAAATACCGATAAAGGGAATAATCCCAAGGCCTATTTACCCTCACACTATGAGCGTGTTCAGATATTATCAAATAAATTTCTTGGCTTCTTTATGGTACCTGCGCAGGGTAGTTGGAATTTTAAATTTATGGGTGTGAGACATGACGCGAGTATGAGGTATGAGCTGCAATTATCGAATCCTGAGGAACTCTATCACGAAATACATCGATCTTCACACTTTTTATTGTGCTCAAATTTGGAGGGTGGTGGCGATGGCTCTGGTGCAGATCGAGAAGATGTGTTTGCGTAGTTTTTAGTATAAAACGGAAAGCGTATATACTTTCGGATTAATAAAAATAACACGATTAACTTCCTCAAGTTATTTGCAGTGAATGTTATGAGTTAGTGCTTTCATTAATTAAGTTTAGCGAACGTGTAAATAAAGTCCAACAAACGTTCGCTGATCTTCACAACTTAACAAATCAACGACAGATTTACAAATGTTACGCGAAAACTATGACCACAACTCTATAACGATGAAACACCGATGCCTCAACGTGGCATAATAGTGGCAGTGAAGATAGTTGCATGGGTATAAGTTAATCAAAATTAAAAGAACAAAGCAGTGCTGCCGGCAGGGAACATGAAACCGAGCATGGTAATGGAATTTGCATACACAACAGTGGATGTGTGGGAGGTAATAGTTGGTGCTGAACGACGCAAATTTATGAAGCGACAAATAGTGCATATATTGATCGAATTGATTCCGACAAAATAGCGATAGATTTGTCTGCACTAGGTTGAACAGGGGAAACTTGTTACAGAAGAGGCTCAAGGTAAGAATAAAAAATAATGTAATAAGAACGTGTAACTCACAGGAGATAAATCATATTAGGAGGTTGAACGTGGTTAATGGCGCCTTTTACGGGACTTACAGAACGTATATACGGCAAGGGGAGCGCTACCCCAGTATTTAGGTGAGGACCTCTGAGGCGTGAACGTAAGTCCATGGAACAGCATACCAATTTTGATAACGTAGTTGTGGCTGATCGCAAACGTTTGTCTAATTTTCGTCAGGAAGGTGAATCGCAAACGGAGGAAAATCCAACTGCTTCTCGTGAAGCCATTGCAGTTACACCGAACTCGCCGTCTAATCTACGCCCGCTGGCAATAAGAGCAACAACGTCAACATTTCTGCTGGCAGCAACTCAAAAAATAGAACGTTAATGGTAGCAGTGCAACAGCTGCCTTATTCCTGGAGCTCACTGAGTAAGTAGAACTTGTAGTCGAGTTTCGTCAGTAGCGTAGAGTATATGCTTTGGTCTTTGAAACCTGAGAACTCTTCCTCCGACTGTCCAACCTTTACGGGGGCAATGCCCCTTTCGAGGTTTTTTTTTTTGCATTGTTGACACTCGTTATCACTCAACTAAAATTTTACAAAAGCGGTTTGGAAATTGTTGCACCCTTTTTTTTCGTTTAACAAAAGTTTGGAATTTTGTAACACGGAAGCTTGCAAATTAAAAAAAAAAAACATTTTGCAAACTGTATAACAAAGTTTTGAATCTTCACAAAGAATAAGTTTCTGATATGCTAGTTACAGTGATACCCAATAAAACATTTTCGAAAAAAAAAAAAATGGTTTGATATCAGTAAATTTTGTTAGTGCGTGGTATCATCCATTGCGAATTGGCACTGACAGAACAAAAAGGATTCTTTAACGAATTATTCGGAGCTTTGTTAAAATCCAATTAGATAATAGTAATAAGAGAAATTATGTAATTTTACATATTTTGAACCCCCTTTTTTTCGTCTTGTTCGTAATGCAAGCGCAAGTACAACAAAATTACCCATCGATCTATTGGCTCTGAAATTGCTGGATAATAGATGTTTTTTATAACTTAAAGAACGCAAATAAACAAACACACTCTGCTAACATCGGTTTCCTCTGCGTTTCAGGGTATATTCTGCCTTTTCATTTAAAATTGGTTTTAGAGCTGTCACCCACTCAGAATTTAGGTGATTAACCTTAGAATTGGGATTGACTCCACTTAGATTTGAAAATGGAGTAGATAATGAGTTATCATATAATTTAACAGCAGGGCTAGTCAGATATGAATACTCGTAGTGTCCAAAAAACTGAATATAGAAAGTTTTCCAATCACATGGTGGAATCCTCTCCGCCTCTAATGTGGTTACTTTAGGTGATTGAAACTCTTTAGTCATTTCCCCTTCAGCTTTCTGAATCATGGCTGACTATCTTTGATGACTATTAAGATGATGGGATAATGGGTTTTCCACTTGTTAAAGAGCATGTTCCCGAATATGATCAGCGATTGGCTGTCCACCCATTAAAGTTTAATTTCATAATGATATACATTATGACATAAAGCGTTTGGAAATATGGATCGTCAATGATTATTCAAAAAAAATCCTCACATTTACGGTCCATTTTTTTTGACGACGCATTAATTTGCGAGTTGAAGACATTTTTACATATGAACGTTTCAATCAATTTGAGGCGTGACGTTTAAAAATATTTTCTTTGCGCTCAAAATTAATGAGCTATGAAGTCGACTGCTTAGAGTTTTTAAAAATATTTGAAGTTTGTGGGGTTTTCATTCGAATTTTTTGAGTAGTCAAGTGCTGAGATATTCGGATTGACTTCATTAAAATTCCTAAAAGTATAAGGAATTTAACCCTGCTAATATCTGGGGCGGATGAGTTTGCTCATCAGCGGTAGGCTTACGATGTGTCCTCGTTATGGGATAACGAGTGAATTGGGGTTGCTTCTTGAAAATTGTAAATAAAATTAGGCCGAAGGCCTTTATGTTCTGTGGCAGATAGCGGAACTGCGTTCGGGTTCTGGCATCCTCGCTCGGGGGAGCGAGTGACTTTGGGTGTTTTCTGGTGTCCTCGCTCTGGGGAGTGAGTGAATTTGGGTTCGTTTTGGGTCTCGATAGGAAGGTGGAGTTCGGAAGGGGGTGAGGTAGAGGAACGGAGGGATTGTTATGAGGAGCTGTTGGCCTTCTCGCAGTCCATCTCCTCCGTTGGAAGAAGGATCAGTTTGACCAAAGGTCGTCTGACTTGACCCTTCTCTGTTATGAGGTCGACTACGCGAACTCGGTTATCTTCACCGGGGTGTACGCTGACGACTCTGCCAAGCCTCCACTCGTTGGGAGATAAGTTGTCCTCTTTGAGGACAGCGAGATCTCCCACTTTTATATTTTCTTTGGGATGCTTCCACTTCACTCGTTTTTGAAGTTCGGATAGATATTCCACCTTCCATCGCTTGCAGAAAGTATGATGGAGGGCTTTGAGTTTCTGCCACCGATTTATCATCGAGGCAGAGCTTTCACTAGCATCTGGTTCTGGCGGAGCCAGTAGGTGGCTGCCCGTTAGGAAATGTCCTGGGGTTAGTGGTTCCAGATCCGTTGGGTCATTCGACCCTGGACTGAGTGGGCGCGAGTTGAGGCACGCCTCAATCCTGCACAATAGGGTTTGGAACTCCTCCATGGTGTACTTATGGGGAGACGCGATCTTTTTGAAGTGGCTTTTGAAGCTCTTCACTCCCGCCTCCCACAAGCCGCCCATATGTGGAGCAGCGGCGGGAATAAAATGCCAGCTTAATGCTTGATGATTGTACTTTGAGACTGTTTTGTCTCGGCTTTCTGCCAGGAAGGCTTTAAACTCGGATCGTAAAGATCTTGACGCTCCGACAAAGTTTGTACCATTGTCGGAGTAGATGTTTTTCGGACATCCTCTTCTCGCGATGAAACGCGCAAAGGCTGCGAGAAAGCATGGAGTACTAAGGTCACTAGTGGCTTCTAAGTGGATGGCCTTAGTGGAGAAACAGACAAAAAGGCATACGTAGCCTTTTGACAGTCGACATCCCCTACCGCGGTAGCTTTTGATGTCGAAAGGCCCCGCAAAGTCTAGCCCGGTATTGGTGAACGCGCGGGTAAAAGTAGTCCGTTCGCAGGGAAGGGTACCCATAAGTTGGGACTGCGCCTGTTTTCGGTGAATAGTGCAGGTTTTACAATTATGAATGGTTGCCCTAATTATGGTTTTGATGTTAGGTATCCAGTATTGGGTGCGTTCAGACGTAACATGAGTTGGTTTTCCCCATGCAGACTTTGTTGATGAAACATTAGGACTGTCAGACGGGATAAACGGCAGTTGTATGGGAGGAGGATTGGGTGGCGTTCAGTAAAAGATAAGTCCTTTGACGCCCCGAGTCGCCCTCCTACCCGAATGATGCCATGTTGGTCTAGGTAGGGATTCAGTGAGAGTATTGCACTTTTCCCTGCAATTGGTTTTCCGGCCTTTAGATCATTATATTCAGAACTATAATGTTGTTTCTGATATATTTTAATTAAGAGTTGGGTTACTGATTTGATCTCATCAGGAGAGATTAAAGGTGAGTCGACCTGAAATGATTTTTTTGCTTTGGGGTGAGTTCTTTGGTAGAACCTCATAACGTATGAGAGCACTCGTAAAGCCCTAGGTAGGTCTGAAAAGCGTTGGAGAACATCGGTAGTATTTACTGTTGTTGTTGTGCAGGTCTTCGCCCTCTTTTCTTCTACGGAGGTGATGTAGTCACTTTCTTGTGCTGGCCATTGGGAAGTGTCTTCTTGCAGCCAAGAAGGTCCCTGCCACCACAACGAATTGTTGACCAATTCAGACGCCGGTAATCCTCTGCTGCCTAAATCTGCTGGGTTAGACTTTGAGTTCACGTGCAACCAGTCCTTATTTCCGACCATGTCGATGATCTTGGTGATCCGATGTGCGACGAAAGTGGACGAGGAACAGGGCGGTTTCCTTATCCATGCGAGGACGATCGTTGAATCCGTCCACAGGTGAAATCTTACTGGTCCCAATTTAAGGTCCCTGAAAATTGATTCGGCGATTTCCGCTAACAGCACGGCGCCGCAAAGTTCCAATCGTGGAAGAGACAGAGTTTTCACTGGGGCTACTCGGGTTTTGGCTAGAAGCAGGTTTGTGCAGACATTATCATCCGTTTTGACGCGCATGTAAATGGCTGCTGCATAAGCCTTCTCGGATGCGTCACAAAATCCATGGATCTCGATGTCGGTTCCTGGTGAAAAGTTGACCCATCTAGGTATTCTTATTTTATCGACCTCATGGTATTGGTCGGTAAAGGTTTTCCATTTTTTCAGCGTACTGGGTCGTCCCAAGCGGTGCCTTCCAACCAAATACTCTGCATGAGTATTTTTGCCACAATGACCATTGGCACAAGCCAGCCTAAAGGATCGAAAAGTTTCGCGATAGCGGATAGGACTGCTCGTTTGGTGATGTTTTCGCCATTTTCCAGGGTTCCTGCCTTGAAATAAAATACGTCTGAGTGAGCGTTCCATCGTATTCCCAGGGCTTTTACCGAACTAGCTTCTTCGAACGCTAAGAAATCCTCGCTGAGCAAATCCATTTTTGGGATGTCCTTTAGAATTTCCTTACAATTTGAAGTCCACTTGCGTAATGGAAAGCCAGCTGAGTGTAAGGCTTCGCGAATCTCGTTTCTTGCTTTGATGGTTGACGCTATTGTGTGTCCTCCAGATAAAACATCATCTACGTACATACTCTCTCTTAGTATGCTAGCCGCTGTAGGGTGTGAACTTGAGACGTCGTCTGCTAGTTGTATGAGCGTTCTTATCGCGAGATATGGCGCGCAATTCACTCCGAAGGTAACCGTCTTTAATTCATAGAGACTAATAAGGTCATTCGGGGACGTGCGATGCACAATACGTTGAAATTTGGTGTGATTATTTTCGTTCACCCAAATTTGACGATACATCTTTTCGATGTCGCTATTGAAGACAAAACGGTATAGTCTCCATCGTAATATAAGGATGGGTAGATCGGCTTGTAGAACTGGGCCTGGGATGAGAATATCGTTTAGGCTATTACCGTTGGCCGTAGGGCTCGAGGCATTGAATACTACGCGTACCTTTGTAGTGGTACTTTCCGCTTTAATAACGGCGTGGTGGGGCAGGAAGTAATGATCCGAATCGTCGGATGGGATATTTCTTTTCAATTTTTCCATATGTCCGAGCGTTTCATATTCTGACAACACCCGAACATATTCCCTACCTAAATCTGGGTTTTTTATTAGCCGCCCCTCATTCCGGAAGAATTGAGAGCATGCACGCTTCAGGGATGGTCCTAAGTTAATATTGTTAGGGTAATCCTGCCGGAATGGTAGTGACACGGTGTACCTTCCATTCTCACTTCGCTGCGTTGTTTCTTTAAATAGTTGTTCGCAGTACCTTTCATCCTCCTTTAATATTTTATTTTTGGGTACATCTTCTACCTCCCAGAAAGCTTTGAGTTGGTTGTCTAACGCAACCTCGTTGTAGAAAGACATAATGCTCTTCGTTGGATTCGGTGATTCGATACGACCGGTTAGTATCCAACCGAACACTGTCTCTTGGGCTAAGAGTGTGTTTAGCACATTCTTTTTTATACCGTTCATTATAATTTGGGGATATATGTCTCCGCCCAGTATGAGGTCTACGTCTTCGTTGACGTAGAACCTCTTGTCTGCAAAAACCAAGTCTGGGAATGCCTGCATAGTCATTGCGTTGATATGGCAGGATGGAAGATTCCCAGCGAGTTTCGCTAGAACTAGTACGGGTGTAGTCAGGCTGAAGCCGGGATCCACTGTAGAACGTAATTCGATGTTGGATGCTTCTTTCACCTGAGCTGACACCGCATTTGTAATGCCTGAAACATGGGCATGCATTTTCCTCGCTGGCAAATTGATTCTGCGTTTCAGTCTTTCAGTTATAAAGGAACATTCAGACCCAGAATCAATTAATGCCCGCGCGGAGAAGTTGGTACCATTATGGTGAATGTGTACGCGAGCAGTTCCTAATAGCACGCCTGTGCTGGAATTGGCATGGCAGGATTTGACATTCTGATTTGCAGGGGAAGGTGGTTGTCCCGATTCCTGTCTTTTCCTTGCCTGTGCCGAAGTTGATGGGGCATTATCCGCATCTTTGAAGGGATTTCGTACCGCCGGTTGCTGAAGTGTGTCCGCATGCAGGAGCGTGTGGTGACGAGAGTGGCATTTGGAACAGTTGTATGAACTGGTGCACCTCGTCACTGTGTGTCCTGGGGATAAACAATTCAGGCAGCCATTTGTGGATTTGACGAATTAAATCCTTTCTACCGGGTTTAAATCGCAAAAACGTGAACAGTTGCGTAATCTGTGCTCCGTAGATTTGCACATTTTACACATTGATTTTGTTGTTTGCTTGGTTACTTTGGTTTGAAAAGCACCAAGTCTTTTTGTAGGGTTTTCCGTCGACTGGCGCGACGTGTTTGATTTTTGCACTTTAGAAGTGGCATTCCCTGTAAAACCAGACACGGTTTCAAGTGTCTGGAAACGATTTGACAAGAATTTGTCCATATCCTCCCACTTGGATATGTCCGTCTTGTGGTCAATGCTCTGCTCCCATAGAGCCAACGTATTTTCGGGTAATTTTGTCGAGCATAAATATGTGATGATTGCATCCCAATTTGAAACATCGATCTGATGTGTTTTTAAGGATGCTAAACAATTATTTATGTCGCGCTGTAAGGTTTTGATTGAGCTGCCGCACTCGCTATCTATCTTTTTTAAATTAAACAAAATTTGTAATTGTGAGTTTACGAGAATCCGTTTATTCTCGTATCTCTCACATAGATTTTTCCAGGCTGTTTCGAAGCCTTCGTTTGTCAAGGGACATTTCTTGACGATGTCCTTTGCCTCACCTTGAGTTTTCTGATTGAGGTGGAACAACTTTTCTACCGGGCTTAGGCGACTGCTGTTTTTGTATATGGCCGTGAACAGGCCACGAAACGTTGGCCAAGATAGGTAGTCGCCCTTGAATACCTCAGTATCGCAAGCTGGCAGGCGGATACTGTGTTCGCGCGCGCGTTCTCCCTCAGGTTTGACTGCCCTATCTTTTTCCTCCTTCAATTTGGTTTGAAGTTCAGCCATGTTCGACATGCATCTCAGGAATACGGCATATGCCGCTTTATGCTTGATCTTGACCGCTGCAATTTTCTTTGCGTCGAGCGTGTCAGAGCCAAGCAACTCCTCTAGGGCGTTCTCTGCTTTTTCCCACTTGGCTTGCAACTCTTTTTACTGTATTGCAAGAGTGTGTACAGTGTGCAGAGCCGCATTGATGTCATTAAAATCGGCCTCGAATTCGATTATTTGATCGGCCAATCTAATGTAGGAGTCCATGTTCATGGTTGAAAAGTGGAGAGCGAATTAACCAAGGGATATAAAACTTGAAAACCTGAGCGAATCACCCAACCAACAACTATTAAAATTACGCAAAATTGATTTATTACTCTTAATTTGTTTATTTTTGTCTGAATTTGCAGATTATTTGTGCCTTAAAACAAGGAGCAGGGGGAATCAACACCAATGTGTATTGTGCGAAGTAAAGGGGGGCCACTCGCCACTTCAACCTTCAATTTTATTATAAAATAAGTGCGCACGTTGATATAAACTCGACGAAAAGTGTGAAACCGTGAAATAAATGTTATGCAACAAGGAACAAAACTGTGTAACAAGATTAATTAGAGAAATTAGTGAAAATAATAGTGACGCAAAAGAAATAGAATTTTGCCGCAGTCGAATGGCGTAAATTTTTTTGAAAGTGAGGTTATGTGCGCATCTTCCCTGTGCTGTGTCTGGAGAGCCTTACCGCTGGTGGGGGGACAGACCAGATAGTCACAAGGAATCTTAAACGACGTTAATGCAACGCGTTTGTACTTATTTTTCTTTTTGGCACTACACAGTTTTTTCACACTTTTCGCGGTTAGCTACAATCACGTATGGCACTTTAGATCGATTTTTCGCACTTTTATTTATTATTTTAACCAAAAAAAATGTGGCAAGAAATATTACACTTACTGTGAACTTTTTGGTGATTTGTATGTTCTGGTGATGATGTGGCAAGATGACCTGTGGTGTTGCTGATGGCTTAAGCTGGCTGTCGCTTGCTCAGTGTTTTGCACGCTGGTATTAAATAATATACTTTTTGTGGTTGTGGCAAAAATTCTCTGGCTAACTTTTTATGTTAGGAATTCTGAAGTGTGTGCGGTCAGCTATGGTATCTTGTGATGTGGACTGTATATAGGTACTGTATTCCAAATTCCTGGTGAAGATGGACCAAATGTTCGGCCGGAGTGCTTCTGATCCTTGCGAGAGGTGGGCGCACCGGGGTCGATCTCAATGGGAATATGGCGTGTGGAAATAAAAATAGGAGAATACGAGATTTCTCGTTATAATGATATGTTTTATTGGGTAGCTAACAAATATACAGGAAAATATATTACCTTGTGAATATCTGACTACGGCAGAGATCGCTGGCGGCAGATGTGTACGCGTTGGCTGTTGAAATCAAAGAGGCCGGTTGTATAGCAAGCTACAACCGTTGGCCCACAAAATCCTCCGTTTTTGAGGGGAAAGGCACCCACACATCAACCCCGACATGCACATGCATGAGTGCTGACAAAAAACACACATACACGTGCATGTACATGCATGCACATGCCTGTGGCGGTGATGGTGTGGGTGGTTACAAATTAATTCGAGTATCGAGTATCGATTCGCAGAGTTGCATTGGGGGGATCGCAGACAGATGCGGAAAAAGTTAGGCATCCTCCCTAAACAGGATCCTTTTGATGGCCTCGACGAATTATTTCTTTGACTTCTTCAGATCGCAAAAACTCATTATTCATGGTACCGATATCGAAGTCGCTTAAATAATCTGGACTTTGATACACTGTTGGTGGTATTGTTGAAAGACTTTTTGAAGATGAACCTTCATCAGTGTCACCACGAAAACTTTACGTTTTCGGATTCATGTAAACATACATTTTTGTTTGCTGTTTTAGTGTCTCCTCAGGCCCAGGCAAAAAATCATTATCAATATTCGTTGCTTTTGAAATTCTGCTTAAAATTTGCACATGGAACAACTAAAGACGCTCCCGAATTTAAAAAAAATATATTAGTATATCTAAATCACGGGCCCCCTGAGAAAAACATATTGGTTTGATGTTTTTATTGTCTCCTCAGGCCCAGGCAAAAAGTAATTATCAATATTCGTTGCTTTTGAAATTCTGCTTAAAATTTGCACATGGAACAATTAAAGACGCTCCTGAATTAAAAAAAATATATATTAGTACATCTAAATTGCGGGCCCCCTGAGAAACACATTTTTGTTTGATGTTTTTATTGTCTCCTCAGGCCCAGGCAAAAAATCATTATCAATATTCGTTGCTTTTGAAATTCGGCTTAAAATTTGCACATGGAAAAACTAAAGACTATCCTGAATTAAAAAAAATATCTTAGCACATTTAAATCGCGAGCCCACTGAGAAAAACATATTGGTTTGATGTTTTTATTGTCTCCTCAGGCCCAGGCAAAACATCATTATCAATATTCGTTGCTTTTGAAATTCGGCTTAAAATTTGCACATGGAACAACTAAAGACTATCCTGAATTAAAAAAAATATCTTAGTGCATCTAAATCGCGGGCCCCCTGAGAAAAACATATTGGTTTGATGTTTTTATTGTCTCCTCAGGCCCAGGCAAAAAATCATTATCAATATTCGTTGTTTTCGAAATTCGGCTTAAAGTTTGCACATGGAACAACTTAAGACTCTCCTGAATTAAAAAAAATATATTAGTACATCTAAATCGCGGGCCCCCTGAGAAACATATTTTGTTTGATGTTATTATTGTCTCCTCAGGCCCAGGCAAAACATCATTATCAATATTCGTTGCTTTTGAAATTCGGCTTAAAATTTGCACATGGAACAACTAAAGACTATCCTGAATTAAAAAAAATATATTAGTACATCTAAATCGCGAGCCCACTGAGAAAAACATATTGGTTTGATGTTTTTATTGTCTCCTCAGGCCCAGGCAAAACATCATTATCAATATTCGTTGCTTTTGAAATTCGGCTTAAAGTTTGCACATGGAACAAATTAAGACTCTCCTGAATTAAAAAAAATATATTAGTACATCTAAATCGCGGGCCCCCTGAGAAACACATTTTGTTTGATGTTATTATTGTCTCCTCAGGCCCAGGCAAAACATCATTATCAATATTCGTTGCTTTTGAAATTCGGCTTAAAATTTGCACATGGAACAACTAAAGACTATCCTGAATTAAAAAAAATATCTTAGTGCATCTAAATCGCGGGCCCCCTGAGAAAAACATATTGGTTTGATGTTTTTATTGTCTCCTCAGGCCCAGGCAAAAAATCATTATCAATATTCGTTGTTTTCGAAATTCGACTTAAAATTTGCACATGGAACAACTAAAGACTCTCCTGAATTAAAAAAAAAATGTCTTAGTACCTCTAAATCGCGGGCCCCTGAGAAACACATTCTTGTTTGATGTTTTAATTGTCTCCTCAGGCCCAGGCAAAAAATCATTATCAACATTCGTGGCTTTAAAATTCGGCTTAAAATTTGCACATGGAACAACTAAAGACTATCCTGAATTAAAAAAAATATCTTAGTACATCTAAATCGCGGGCCCCCTGAGAAACACATTTTTTTTTGATGTTTTTATTGTCTCCTCAAGCCCAGGCAAAAAATCATTATCAATATTCGTTGTTTTTGAAATTCGTCTTAAAATTTGCACATGGCTAAAGACTATCCTGAATTTAAAAAAATATCTTAGTACATCTAACCGGGACCGGACGGTGTTCCTAGTTGCGTGCTTAGGTACTGCGCTGAAAACATATATGAGCCTATTTTAAAATTATTTGAGCTATCTCTGGGATCTGCGTCATTCCCGGCACTTTGGAAACAGTCTTTTATTAAAACCCTGCATAAAAAAGGTGGTAGGTCAAAAGTTGAAAACTACAGGGATATTGCTAAACTTTCAGTCATTCCTAAAGTCTTTGAACAGATTGTTACCAGTCAACTCCAATATCAGTGTTCTAGTCTTTTGTCTCCATGCCAACACGGTTTTATTCGTCAAAGGTCAACCACTACAAATTTGCTTGTATTCGCCTCTATAGTTATGGAAGGATTTTTAGCGAACAAGCAAACGGATGTCATCTACATGGACTTCAGAAAGGCATTTGATACCGTCAACCATGAGTTGCTTATTCATAAGCTTGATTTACTGGGCTTTCCGTTTCACATATTAATGTGGCTGAAAAGCTATCTTTATAACCGGACCCAAAAAGTGCTGTTCAAGTGCAATCTGTCGGAATCGTTCGGAGTTTCCTCCGGCGTACCCCAGGGAAGTCATCTAGGCCCTTTGCTCTTTGCCCTTTTCATTAATGACTTGCCACAGACAATATTATATTCCCATACTATAATGTATGCGGATGATGTAAAACTTTGCTACACTTACTGCCCTACCGATTTGAGTTCCTTGGATCTTCTTCAGGCCGACTTGGACTCGTTCCAATGTTGGTGCACAACAAATTTACTAGCTTTAAATTGCTCTAAATGTAAGCATATGACATTTCACCGAGTGAAGCCAGCATTGAAATCTTATGTAATAGATGGTACGCCTTTGGAGCGTATATCTATTGCAAATGATCTAGGTGTCCATTTTGATCCGAAATTGAATTTTAACATGCATATTTCATCTACAGCCAACAAAGCGTTGGGTTTACTTGACTTTGTTAAAAGATGGGCTAAAGAGTTCGATGATCCGTACCTCACTAAAGTTCTTTACACATCGCTGATTCGTCCAATACTCGAGTATTGCTCATGCGTTTGGTCCCCTGTTTCTCAAAAGCATATAAAGCGTCTTGAGTCAGTTCAAAAGCAATTTTTGATATTTGCATTGCGCGGCCTTAATTGGGACTCAAGTCTCCACCTTCCTCCATACAGAAGTAGACTTCTTCTTATTAACTTACCCACTCTGGAAAATCGGAGAATATTACTGGGGGTATTGTTCACCCATAAGCTCATTATTGGAGAAATTGATTCTGCGGACCTCCTCAGCTGCTTGTTTTTTGCGGTTCCCCCTATAGTATCAAGACACTACGTTCCTTTCTATTTGCCCCTTTGTCGACGAAACTTTGCTAAAAATAATCCTCTTCTTATCTGGTGCGCGCACTACAATGACTTGCATAGCTGTATCAGTCTTGAATGTACTTTTGCCACTATACGTAATGCAATACTTGTCTATCTAATTTAAGAGATACAAGCTAATTTAATTTGCCGGCATTTTATTCCTTCCATAAAAAACAGGAACTTCCTCGCTTAAGGATGGAGGAACATTTATCAACATGTATCATTAAGAAGGAACAAGAAGTACTGTGTTGATTGGAATCTGGTGCATTCCAACAACGTAAAAAACATGCTTTTTCATGAGTCACTGACCGAAATCGTATGCATTCCGGCAGTATAATCTTATGGGTCAGGCATCGAGCTGATTGGAATCCGGTGCATTCCAACAACACAGGTCATGTTACTTTTTTATGCCTTGTGATGGCGTATCCTCATTACACTACTCTTAGCACTGCCGGATTCCCATGAAATGTTGATTGGAATCTTGTTGCATTCCACAGGAAGATTGGAATCCACTGCATTCCGAAATAATGCTGAGCGGAATCTGATGCATTTCGCCAGTATAAGATTTCGACATAAGATCTTATTTCTGCTCATATTTCTTATTATTATTATATTCTGAAATTAAAGAGTAATGTTCATTAATATTTCTTTGTTTGTAATATAACATTGTTGAAATTTCGATATATCTTAAATTTTATCTTTTGAGTTGTATATTTATATATCTTTTATATTAAGCAGTCGACCATAATTTGTCGTCGACTTTAAATAATAAATAAATAAATAAATAAATAAAAATCGCGGGTCCCCTGAGAAAAACATATTGGCTTGATGTTTTTATTGTCTCCTCAGGTCCAGGCAAAAAATCATTATCAATATTCGTTGCTTTTGAAATTCGGCTTAAAATTTGCACATGGAGCAACTAAAGACTCTCCTGGATTAAAAATAATATCTTAGTACATCTAAATCGCGGGCCCCCTGAGAAACACATTTTTGTTTGATGTTTTTATTGTCTCCTCAGGCCCAGGCAAAAAATCGTTATCAATATTCGTTGCTTTTGAAATTCGGCTTAAAGTTTGCACATGGAACAACTAAAGACTATCCTGAATTAAAAAAAAATATCTTAGTACATCTAAATCGCGGGCCCCCTGAGAAACACATTTTAGTTTGATGTTTTTATTGTCTCCTCAGGCTCAGGCAAAAAATCATTATCAATATTCGCTGCTTTTGAAATTCAGCTTAAAGTTTGCACATGGAACAAATAAAGACTCTCCTGAATTAAAAAAAATACTTAGTACATCTAAATCGCGAGCCCCTGAGAAACACATTTATTTTTTTTTTTTATTTTTTTATTGTCTCCTCAGGCCCAGGCAAAACATCATTATCAATATTCGTTGCTTTTGAAATTCGGCTTAAAATTTGCACATGGAACAACTAAAGATTCTCCTGAATAAAAAAAAAATCCTTAGTACCTCTAAATCACGGGCCCCCTGAGAAGCCCCGCGCCCGGCGGAATCCCCATATACATATCAGAGGTTCAAGACTTCACTCACCGCTGTTACGTAGCTTTCGTTTCATATCAAACCAGAAGAATTTTCTGGTGTTGCGTTATGTGCCACCTCGAACGTTCGTCGTGGAGGACGCCGCCTCCAAATGATAGCTATGTGGGTGCCTATGTTGGTGAAAGCCTCGGTGGTAGCTACATCAAATGTATTCTTGATATTTTTACTAAATAAAACTCGAGCTTTTAAAGATATATATTTAAATATATTTTATTTATCACAAAAAACGTCTGTACGCCAAGCAGGTCCAATCAAGAAAAAGAATGACTTCGTTTGTTTCTTATTTTTCCTATCTCCTTTTCAGTTCTTGTGTGACGTGGGCTTTAGTTGTATTTGACACGTGCGTTGCCAACTGCCCGCGATTAAGAAAAAATTTATCATAACAATAATAATGATAAAAAATTATTGTTAGGCCTTGAGCTCGATTCGAACCCGCGATCTTAAAATCAGTAGGCCGATATAACAACAAAAAATTTTTGTTCTGCC
The DNA here is from genome assembly GCF_040869045.1 of Eurosta solidaginis. NCBI lineage: Eukaryota > Metazoa > Arthropoda > Insecta > Diptera > Tephritidae > Eurosta > Eurosta solidaginis. Next base: position 458,575 of record NW_027136942.1, read on the forward strand.
TTCTTGGCTGTATGTAAAAAGTACTTTTATGTACATAGTGAATTCAATATTACTTAATATATTGTCACGGATATTAGCATCACTAAGCTATAACATCACTAAGGCCATGCTAAGCGATATTTACGTCAATAATCAAATCATGTATACACATATATAAGGCAGCCAAGAGATGTCACACACAGATGCATTTACTTATACGCCTATGTGCGCGCGAGAGACTGTAAACTACAAATATTCTCATCAATAATTCAATCGTTATGTATCTACATAAACGAATAAATAATTGCGTCTACACATATGTACCATGTACGAATACGAGCAGCGGAGGGTCAATGCGCAAACACATGCATATATCTGAGAAGTTTGAGAGCTACTGGACTAGTAGATTCTGGAAGCGCCTAAAGGATGTATAAAATTGTGCAATTTTAGTTATAGCTGAGAAGTTTGAGAGCTCATGGACAATGCTAGTAGATTCTGGAAAAATGCGAACGAGGAAACCAAAGGGTATAAAAGGCAACAGATGTAGAGGCGCTGCAATTCAGTTTGAGTTGAGTTATCAATCAGTTTGGTTATTAAGCCAGCGAGTAGCAAAGTATAAGTGTTATTGTGAAGTACTTTAATAAAGGCCATTTTTCTATTATTCAATATTGGAGTTATTTATTCAACAGTTTAGTGACTCGAACTTAGCAGAGGATTTCAAATAAGAGGATTTGCAGAAAATTCGTTACAATTGGTGTCAGAAGAGGAATTGTTGAATAAATTCCAGAAGACAACAAGGATATGGCAAGTTCAGTGAATTAAAGATCCAGCAACTGAAGAAGGAGTTCGAGAGCCGTGGATTGAATACAAGCAGCGTTAAACTCGAACTTCAGGCACGGCTACGAGAGGCAATGGAAGCAGAAGGAATTGATGTGGAAAAGTATGTCTTTCACCTTGATGGCGAGGAGACAACAAAAATTGAAGAGAAAAACGAAACATCGCAGACGGTTACCAGCACAGATTTGAACATGATTTTGGCTGCAATATCTGCTCAAACATCGACAGTGGCTTCTCAACTGGAATCGGAAAAGACAGATATAACATCTCAACTGGCATCTCAACTAGAAGGACAGAAAACGTATATGTCATCTCAACTAGAAGAACAGAAAACGTATATGTCATCACAGATGGAATCCCAAGAGACACGAATAACATCGAAGATTGAAGCACAAGAAACGCGAATGTCAGAAATGTCGACACAGATTACATCCAAGATGGAAACGCAATTGGAAGAACAGAAGACATATATGGCATCCCAACTGGAATCGCAGGAGACACGCATAACATCAAAGATGGAAGAACAAGAGGAGCGCTTATCATTGCAGGTGGCACAAATGTCTTCACAATTAGAAGCACAGGAAGCAAGGGTAACATCAAAGCTGGACAGTTACAATTAAATCGTCCAGCAGTTTCAGCGAGTAATCCAAAGGTAAAACACCATCCTTTGACGGTTCTGTTCCTTTCCAGGTCTTTAAGCTACAGTTTGAGAAGACCGCAGAAGTGAACAACTGGAATGTGGAAGATAAAGTTGCCGCACACTTCGTAGCATTGAAAGGACCAGCTGCCGAAATCTTACAGACTATTCCAGAGTACGAACGGAACAGTTATGACACATTGATGGCTGCTGTAGAACGGCGATACGGAAGCGAACACAGGAAACAGATATTTCAAATAGAATTGCAAAACCGCTACCAAAAAGCTAACGGGACTTTGCAGGAGTTTGCTTCTGACATTGAAAGATTGGCTCATCTTGCAAATTCGGATGCACCCGTGGAATACACGGAAAGAGTGAAGATTAAGAGCTTTATAAATGGTATACGGGACATCGAAACGAAGCGAGCCACATACGCGAAGCCAAAGCAAACATTTTTTGAAACCGTATCCCATGCATTGACTCAGGTAACGGCGTCATTATTGAGTAAACCAGCATACAAAGCTCATCGTGTGGAAGTAGAAAGGCCAGAGTGGGTAGATACAATTTTGGAAGCTCTGAAGGGATCACAACAGAAAAATGCCGGAGTTATGAAATGTTTCAAGTGCGGTAACCCAGGTCACATTGCACGTCATTGCAGTAGCAATTCCAATAGTTCCAACAATGTGGGTGGCCGTAAACGCCGAGCTGAAGGAGACGAGCAAATCTCCAAATCCACTCAATCGTTAAACTAAAGCGAGTCAGCAACAAGGGGCGACAGCTGACTCCCTCAATTGAATGCCCCATAATCTCTATCTCACAAATTGGAAGAAGGTCGAGCAATTTTAATGTCGGAGGACATGTGGATGGAAAGGAACGTTTACTGACTGTAGATACGGGTGCATCTCATTCCATCGTTCGAGCGGATTTAGTCAACAAGAAGATAAGACCATTGCATGGACCGATATTGCGTACAGCCACTGGAGAAGACAACCAGGTAATTGGAGGAGTAGAATGTGAAGTAGCAATTGGGAACGTCACGGTACTACACAATTTTATAGTGGCAGGCATTGTTGATGAAATCCTAATTGGAGTGGACTTCTTAATCAACCAAGGCATCAAAATCGATATGCAAAGCAAGACGATGCGATATAAGAACATGGATGTGCCACTTAATTTCGGCTACGAGGGAGGCTACAGCAGTAAACGAGTGCTGGTGGAAGAGAGTCAGCAAATACCACCAAAATCCGAAGCAGTAATCTGGGCAAAGGTTGATGGAGATTGTGGGACAAACAAATTGTGGGTCGTCGAAGCAGCAAACAAATCAGCACTGAACATACTTGTAGGAAAAACCCTGGCTATGACAAAACAAGATGGACGCATTCCGGTAAGAGTACTCAATGAGTTCAAGTCACCATTCAATTTGACCAAAGGAGGTATTTTGGGAAGATGCCAAGAGGCCGAAGTAGTTATTAACTGTGAACAGGAACACGTTTCATCTAGTAATACTGTTCTTTCAAATGATATCACGGCATGGACGCATGGGCTAGAGGAAGCCTATCAGAGTAAGGCAAAACAACTGCTCACAAAATACGCGAACATATTTGACCAGGATGGTTCCAAACCAGGCCGCACCAATGTTGTGAAACATCAAATTGACACTGGAGATGCGAGGCCGATCCGTAAAACTCCACGTAGTGTTCCACTGGCGAAGCGGGAAGTTGTGAGTCAAATCATACAAGAAATGAGTGACAGCGGCGTCATCGAACCATCAGCTAGTCCATGGAGCTCACCGGTAGTACTTGTAAAGAAGAAGGATGGAAAAATGAGGATTTGCGTGGACTACCGAAAGTTGAATGACGTTACGAAAAAGGATAGCTACCCGTTGCCAAGAATTGACGACACTCTGGACTCGCTATCTGGTACGAAATGGTTTTCCACACTGGACCTGAAAAGCGGCTACTGGCAAGTTGAGGTGAAGGAGGAAGATAAAGAGAAAACAGCCTTCAGTGTCGGTGATGGTCTTTGGCAATTTACAGTGATGCCTTTTGGACTTTGTAATGCACCAGCTACTTTTGAGAGACTCATGGACCAGGTACTGAAAGGACTACATTGGAAAACATGCTTGGTGTACCTGGACGACATCATCGTATTGGGCAAGAGTTTTGATGAACATCTTAAAAACTTGGAGGAAGTTTTCCAGAGAATAGCTGGCGCTGGTCTGAAGTTAAGTCCCAAAAAGTGTACGCTGTTTAAAAAGGAAGTAAATTATTTGGGCCACAAGGTAACGACAGAAGGTGTCTGTACAGCAAATGAAAAGATAGAGGCAGTAAAGGATTGGCCAAGACCACAGAATCTGCATGAATTGAGAAGTTTCCTTGGGCTGTGCACATATTACCGCCGATTTGTACCAAATTTTGCCAGCTTAGCCCATAGTTTCCACGAGCTAACAAAGAAAAATAAAGCTTTTGAATGGAAGAAGGAGCAAGAAGTAGCTTTCCAAACATTGAAAGAGCGGTTGTGCACTGCCCCAATGTTGGCATACCCGATTCCAGGAGCAAAGTTTATTCTAGATACAGATGCGAGCGGATATGCTATAGGAGGCGTTTTATCACAACTGGTCGATTGACAAGAGAAGGTAGATGCATATTACAGCCGTTCAATTGGAAAACCAGAGAGGAACTATTGCGTTACACGGAGAGAGCTGTTGGCATTGGTAGAGTGCATTAAACATTTTCACAAATACCTCTACGGCCAACGATTCCGTGCCAGGACAGATCACGCAGCGTTGAAATGGCTTCTGCAGTTCCATAATCCGGAAGGACAATTGGCACGGTGGATCGAGCGACTACAAAGCTACGACTTTTCCATTGAGCATCGAAAAGGTAGTACCCATGGAAATGCTGATGCAATGTCACGAAGACCATGTAGTTTGGAATGCAAGCACTGTTCAAAAGCCGAGGCTAAAGAAGACATTATAGATTTCTTGCTAATGAATATAACATGTACAGATGAATGGGACAAGGAACAGCTAAGAAAGTGCCAGCTAGAAGATGCAGATCTGTCACGTGTTATGCAAGGGCTCGAACGAAATGAAAGACCAAACAGAGAAGAGATGTCAGCAGAGAGTCCCATTGCGAAGTCATATTGGGCACAGTGGAACAGTTTAGAATTGATATCCGGTTGCCTTCATCGAGTATGGCAGAGTGAGGATGGTAAATACAAGAATAAACTGATAGTTGTTCCCAGAAAGAGGATTCCTGACGTGCTCAGCGAGCTGCATAATGGTCCAAGCGGAGGTCATCTTGGAATCACGAAGACGCTCGAGAAGATTAAACAGAGATTCTATTGGGTTGGTTGCCGTCAGTCGGTCACTGAGTGGATTGCGAACTGCGAGGTTTGCAGCAGAGCGAAAGGGCCCAGAACACGAAGTCATGGCCAGATGAAACAATATGACTCAGGTACATTTGAAAGGATCGCCATGGATGTCGCAGGTCCATTTCCTACTAGCAACCGCGGAAACAAATACGTACTGGTGGTTATGGATTATTTCAGTAAATGGCCAGAGGTATACCCAATCCCAAACAAAGAAGCAGAAACAGTAGCAGAAGTGGTTAAAAACGAATGGGTTGCAAGGTATGGTGTACCAATGGAGTTACATTCTGACCAAGGCAGGAATTTCGAATCAGCTCGGAAGGTCCCCGTTGGCGCGTTACCGAGGTTAGGTTTGGGAGCTCGGTTCCCCAGTAGGCCTATATCGCCCATATACATATATCGCCCATTTACTTCAATAGTGTCATAATTCAAAAAACATGTAAAAACGAAGAAATTTGCTAAAGGAATTTAGCCTATATCACGCCACCCGTTTAATTTTGTATAAATACATATCTAATATGTAAGTGTGACACAAAACACAAATTTCGAGTAGAATAGAGGATACTTTCATAAAAAATAAAATAAAAATAAAAAAAAATTATGTAATGAGAAAGAAGGCAGAGTTTACTAAAAAGTGTTTAATTAAAGAAAAAAAATAAAGTACTTAAATTGCGAAAAAATTAAGTGATGTGAACAAACAGCTCCATACAAAAACGCAATAAGTGCACTTAGACTTTTTTCCGGGTTTTAATGTGATCATTGTGGAAATATGAAGATTCTAATGTTCGGATATTTAATGTTGGGTTTTCCATTGAGATCTATGTACGTAAATAAGTTGTATTAAGTTTGTAAACACTCCATTTCATTAATAAAATCTACCATAAAATATCGTCTGTGAACAATATAATACTAAGATATAACAAAGCAGAATAAATTAGGAAGAAGAGAAAAACAAACAAAAATATTGAAATTATTCACGCAAACATATTTACTAAAATAAAATTGATTTCATAACTTTAAGCGACATAAACAAATTAGGGTTATGGGATCTAAGCATCCGATTAATGGATATATAATCCAACAAAGTTAGCTTAATAATAAATATAGCGGGTAATATACTGCCTAGGCAATACGGCCGCTATGATGCCGATTGCCGCTTTGACCTAAAATCAAAAACGTGTTTGGGACGTTTTTTTGTTTTATAATTAGCATAAGAGGCAATTGCCATCATCCGGTGGCAAAATCCTGAGCCAGATAAATAAGTTTGCATGTAAATGCAACAACAACGATTTGAGCCAGATAAATCCAGATAGAAGTCTGATTCAATTTGAGAGCCATATAATTTGTTAATTACTTCTTTTAGTTTGGCAACGCCACCTTTAATAAACCTAATTTTTCAAAAATAGATGTCGCTGCTTAACCTTTCGCCGTATGAGTTAAATGAAAAACGGCGGCGACATCTGCCTATCTGATTTCACGTGTGCGAAAATTTCACGACATCTGCTTCTCAAGTCTCTCAATGATCCAGAGCATTCCCGTGAGAATTGAGCATGAGCCGGAGCTGTAAAACTCACTGGAAGGCGGCAAATATAAAAAATGTAATGTTATATTTTTGTATGATTTTTTATATGATTTTACGTATGCTAAGTATGCGAAACAGCCTGCCAATTGATTGTATGGAAATTTTGTTAGCGTATTAATATATAGATAGTGGGTAACATACTTCCTATGCAAGACGGCACCTATGTTGCCGGTTGCCGCTAAAATCAAAAACGTTTTTGGGGCGTTTTTTTTGTTTCGTAATTAGCATAAAAGGCAATTGCCATCATCCGGTGGCAAAATTCTGAGCCAGATAAATAATTTTGCATGTAAATGGAACAAAAACGATTTGAGCCAAATAAATCCAGATAGAAGTCTGGTTCAATTTGAGAGCCAGATAATTTGTTAATTACTTCTTTTTAGTTTGGCAATGCACCCCACGCTTTTTAATCTGAATTAAATTATTCTGTTAATAACTTAAATTTAATTTATAATTTTATTTTGGGGTCATTAACTATAAATGATTTTCTGACCTCCTACTACTGTTATATAAACTCTTTTTAATTGAAAATTATTTTTTATTTTTTAGTTCGGTTAGCTATAAAAGCGTGTTTTTTTTAGTTTTTTTTAAACTATTATTTATATGATTTTACGTATGCAAAGTATGCGAAACAGCCTGTCATTTGATTGTATGGAAATTTTGTTAGCGTATTAATATATAGATACTAGAGGTCTATGATCTGACTTTACAATAAAATGTGTGCCATAAACATATGGTCGAAAATGCTTTATTGCGAAGTAAATAGCTAAGAGTTCCAATTCTAAAATTGGTTTTTTCTGCTCTGCTTTATTAAATGCTTTAGAAGCGAAACAAATTGGTAAATCACTGCCTTGCTGCTCTTGACTCAAAATAGCGCCACATCCGGTTGTTGAAGCATCGACGGTAATATCGTCGACGTACAAAAATGCGACATTGGGTGGTATACCCGAAAAAGCAATTGTCATCGTTCGTGAGAATGAATTTGGTGCTATATTTAAGCCGAATGGAAGAACTTTCCATCTAAATGCACCTCGGTCAGTGCTGAAGGAAGTAGTGTCACGTGAGTCAGAACCCAAGGGAATTATTTCATGAAATCCCCAAAAAAGATCTAATGTCGAAAAATACTTTGCCCTACCGAGATTATCTAAAATATCGTCAACTCTTGCTAGTGGAAAGTTATCAGCAATGAGTTTTTTGTTTACTGCGCGGAAATCTACGCACATACGATAAGCTTTTTGACCATTATTACCCTTCTTTGGGACTACAATCAAAGGACTATTGTAATTGGAGTAGCTGGGTTCAATCAAATCGTTGTCTAACAGTTTATTTACTTGGCAGTTTATTTCTTCGCGTTGAGAGTATGGCAATCGATAGTTTTTAACATATACCGGGTCGTTGTCTGGCAATCTTAATTTTTGCTTGTAGAAGTTGTTTAAAGTCATTTTGTCCGTGTCAAGAGCGAAAATATCGGCATAATCTATGCAAAGGTCAATTAATTTACTTTGAGCATGTTGAGCTATTTGATTTTTTAAAATTGAAATCAATTTTTTCGTACGTTTGTCTTCTGTTTCTGTCTTGCTAATTGTATAAACATTGCAATTTGAAAGTTTTTCTGTCCGAATACTGTTTCTTTTCACATAGTTTACATCATCCGTGGTGTTTGTGACTCTAATTATTGGGTTACTGGAATTAACAATACACCTAGCTTTGAAAACACCCTTTTCAATTTCCTGCGAGTCCACGAAAAGTGGCTTGGGTGAATCTCCTAAATCAAAAAGTCAGAAAATTTCACATCTCGGAGGAATGATACATTTGTCGCTTTCTGTTCCGTGCAGTATTGGTACCGCGACTTTTTCATTACCTACCCAAAATGAAATACTATTGCTTTCATAATTAATAATGCATCTGTTAACTTTCAAAAAATCCTTACCCAATATGCCATCGGATGGAATATTAAAGTCTTCATTTAATACATGTAAAGTATGTTTAAGAGAAAAGTTTGAAAAATTTAAATTTACGGTAATTTTACCTAAGTAGAAACTGAATTGGAAGTGACACCGGTAATGTTAATAATGTCGTTTGTATTTAAGGAAATATTACTATCTTTACATGATATTTTTACTAAGGAAATGCCTGCTTGAGCGTCTACTAAGAAAGAACAACATTTTTCTTACTCGTTAAGTTGTAATTCTATGAAATCTGAGTAATTTAAACTTAATTACGTGTGAAAAGTTTGTAGAAAATTTAAGGAAATACATCAAAAAGTACAAAGTCTTAAATCAAATTCAAAATTTTAAAGAAAAAGTTAAGTAAGTTAGACCAGTTTGCTATATTTCCAACACTTGATGCATAGACTGAGTTGAAAAAAATACACGTTGGTCGAATTTGGACCACAGGCGATACTAGTCTCAATTAAGACCGCGAAGTGCAAACATTAAAAATTGTTTCTGCACAGACTCAATCCGCGTTGTATGATTTTTGTGTCTAGGACACCAGACACACGAGCAATATTCAAGTACTGGGCGGACCAAGGAAGTGTATAGGATCTTCGTGAGATAAAGATCGTTAAACTCTTTGGCCCAACGTTTAACAAAGCCAAGTATACCCGTTGCTTTATTTACAATGGATGATATGCATATTAAAATTTAGTTTTGGGTCTAGAAGTACACCTAAATCATTAACGGCAGATAATTGCTCCAGAGGTGTAGAATTTAGAGTATATAGTGTCAAAAATGGCTTTACTCGGTGAAAAGTCACAAGCTTGCATTTTGAGCAGTTTAAAACTAGTAGGTTCGCTGTGCACCAGCTCTGAAATGAATCCAAATCAACTTGGAGGAGGTTCCGACTAAACAAATCCGAGGGCAAGTATGTATTGCATAGTTTTACATTATCCGCATACATCAGAGCCCGGGAATGTGTAAGTATTAGTGTTAAGTCATTTATGAAAAGGGTAAAAAGCAATGGGCCCAGATGGCTACCCTTAGGTTACATTAATTATCTTAGATGCAATATTTTTATACCAAACAAATTGAGTCCTGTTTGTAAAGTATCTTGCGAGCCATAATAATAATCGCTTCGGAAAACTTACATGGTCAAGCTTATGAATCAGTAGCTTTTGGTTGACAGAGTCGAAAGCTTTACTAAAATCGGTGTATATCACATCTGTTTGTTGTTTATACAGGAAGCCGTCCCTTACTAAGGAAGTCAACCCCATTAAGTTGGTGGTGGTTGACATTCGGCGCACAAAACCATGTTGGCAGGAAGATAATAAAGATTTGCACGTATGTTGAAGCTAGCATGTAACTATTTGCTCGAAGGTTTTAGGTATAGATGAGAGCTTAGCAATACCCCAGTAGTTTTCAATATTAGACCTGCTACCTTTTTTATGTAGGGGAATAATAAATGACTGTTTCCAAATTGAGGGAAATATCGCAGAATTTATAGATAATTGAAATAATTTCAAAATCACACAACCGGGTACACAGTCTGCCCCGGAGAATTTGTTGGTTTCACTGCTGAGAGACTTTGAAATACTGTGTTGTAGTCAATTACAGGATTCAGAATACAATTTGAACTATTTATGCAATACGGATAATAATTTGAATTGATACTATTAGACGAATAGGTTGACCTAAATAATTCAGCGATCAAAGCTGGAAGATCTACCACCGTAAGAGAATTAAGACAGAAATCCCGAGGTTTTTCTTTTCAAATTAACAATGAAATAAGTTTTACTTGCATCACAAGGCTTATCCAAGGGTGCAAAATTTAATTTCGACATTACAAGCCGGAAATGATCGCTAGATATGGCTGATTGTAAGGCTTAGTTCCCCAAAGGTTTATTTTTCGACCAGTAGCATTTCAGTGCCGGAACGCGATTATAGACCATTACAAAAATGCATCCAATCACTATACCAACTTCACCAGCATCTGCACAAGCTATTCTTTGCCGCTTAGCCTTTGATTTACGCATTATATCTATCCTTTGGTTGGTGCACTATGCAATATATTGTGCCAAACTTTTTGGAAGGATTTTACGAAATATATAATATGGTGTTGCAAGGCATGAAATGCTCTCTGCGATTTTGAAATTACGGCTATTGGTGACCAATTTTCTTGGTACGAAAAAGTCAGTAGGAGAGGTTCAAATAATAACTTCTGGACTAGTGACATCAGGTACATCAGCTGCCTCGTGTTGATCGTTCACGTTAACATCCTTATCCGAGTAGCCTTGTTCTGCGTCACTGGAATCAACTTCAGTGTCACTGATACCTTCTGAGGGATCGTAAAGGCTATCGCTTCCACTACTAAAATCAGTACCTGAAAGATCCTCGCTGTGTTCGTCTTCGAGGATATCTGCGATTTCATTTTCACTAAAAGAAAATAACACTAAACATATATAGGGTCGAAAACTATCTACTGGGACATTAATGTCCCATCAAAAAATAATGCAGGGACATAAGCGTCCCAAAGTAAGTAAATATCTAAAATCTTTGGAAATAAACAATTAAATATATATTTTGTAACTTACCGTTATCAAATGTTCCGATTTAAAAAAAATAACTAGTTATCGCTTTTTAACAATTCTTTTAAGCACAAGAACGCAATTAGCACGAGTTTCATTGAGCACTGCCGACAAATTAATGAGAAAAACAAAAAAAGGTCTGAGCACATGCGTTTGTATAATGGTAAAATGTAAATAACGTCATAAACTAATGTCTGGGACTTTTTTGTGCCACTTTAAATAACTTATAAGAGATTTAGGAACTTACAAACTTTTCGTGGGACAATAGTGTCCCTGGAGGGTCGAAAGGGATAAATATAAGTATGTACTTGTAAACTGGCTCTTGTTTCTTAAATACAACCCAGCCAACATTGAGAAGGTAACATTGTTAATACTGGCAAAAGAAATATTAAGTTCTTACTATAGACCTTCACATATTTCTTCTCAGCACAGCTTGGAACAAGATCAATTAGGTATTTCAAGCAATAAAACTTGAAGGAAATTAATTTAACAACTAATGTTCTTTAAACAAAGTTAAAAATATTATGTGCGGTGATATATACAGTTGTGTTCAGAAAAATAGCAGCAGTCGAAAATCGGCTTTTTGTCTTTTTACATGTATACACATAAGCATTTAAACTTTATATGGACTGCTAAGTATATAACTTTATTTACACGTATGAAATTGTTGCTCCTAAAATACATACTGCTAAATTTTAGTTTGCATTATACTCACTTTGAACTGAAATGTGTCTCTCCATTTTAACTCTACAATATTCTCCACTTCTATTACCCACAAGTAAAGGTGTCTAAGTTCGGCTGTAACCGAACATTATATACTCAGCGTGAGCTTCAATTGTCATTTCAGATAAATTACTTTTCTACATAACACGTGGCACCGCTCATTTAAAAAAAAATGTCACCCCATTTCCTCTTACAATAAAACTTGATAAGTGAAATATCATTGATTCATAACTATTTTTTTTTAAGTTATACATTACTATTCTAGTGTACGCCTCTTTTAAACTTGTTTTATATCTAAATTGTCGGGGTCTTTTATCGATCCCGTCCATTTTTACTAGAAATATTTTCTGCTATAAGGAAATAATGTGTACACAATTTCATTACGATATGTTAATTTTTCTTCGAGTTATGACTCCCGAAACATAGAAAATTGCTTAGTCATAAAAGGGGCGGTGCCACACCCATTTTCAAAAATTTTAGTGTTTTCCAATTTAATGTTATAATTCAATTTAGAAAGTAAAATTCTATTGATACAAAGCTGTTTTTCGCCAAGATATAGCTTATTATTTTCGTCTACGACCCTTTCAAATATTTTTTATATAAAAGTGGATGTGGTCTTTAACCGATCGCGTCCGTTTTTTCTGGAAATATTTCCTGCTATAGGGAAAATTTGTGTACCCAATTTTATTACGATCCGTTAATTTTTCTTCGAGTTATGGCTCCCGAAACATAGAAAAATGCTTGGGCATAAAAGGGGCGGTGCCTCATCCATTTTTTTAAATTTGAAGTTTTTCCTATTTATTATTACAAACCCACTTAGGAAATGAAACACCGTTGATATAAAGCTCTTTTTTGCAAAGATATAGCTTATTTTGTTCGTCCACGATTCTTTTAAAAATCTTTTATATAAAAGTGAGCGTGGTCTTTAACCGATCACGTCCATTTTTTCTAGAAATACTTCCTGCTAAAGGGAAAATTTGTGTACCCAATTTTATTACGATCCGTTAATTTTTTTCGAGTTATGGCTCCCGAAAAATAAAAAACTGCTTAGTCATAAAAGGGCCGCCCCTTTTTTTAAATTTGAAGTTTTTCCTATTTATTGTTATAAATCCACTTGGGAAATGAAATACCATTGATGTAAAGCTTTTTTTTGCAAAGATATAGCTTATTTTATTCGTCCACGACCCTTTTAAAAATCTTTTATATAAAAGCGGGCGTGTTCCTTAACCGATTTCGTTAATTTTTCTTCAAAGCATTCCTTATAGTAAAGGCAACCTTTCTGCAGAATTTTGTTACGATAAGTTTAACGATTTTTGATTTATGATTAATAATATTGGTAAAATTGATTTTGTCACAAGTGGGCGGTGCTGCGCCCATTTTAAATTGTTTTTTTTAATTTTTATCAAGAGTCACAATATCATGTCAAATTTCAATATTCTAGGTGTATTATTTACTAAATAATCAGCTTTTTTGTGTTTTCCAAAATGTTATATTCTTGGTCCAGATAAGCTCGTGTACCAAATTTGGTGAAGATATCCAAATATTTACTCAAGTTATCGTGTTAACGGCCGGACGGACGGACATGGCTCAATCAAATTTTTTTCGATACTGATGCTTTTGATATATGGAAACTATATCTATCTCGATTTCTTTATACCTGTACAACCGACCGTTATCCAATCAAAGTTAATATACTCTGTGAGCAAAGCAGAAGGAGTTACTATCGTTTCCTACGCTTATGACTGCTCAATAATGGCCACAGGCCCAGGCCCACAGATCGATGAGCTTTGCAACAAAATAAAAGGCTACCACCCTGATCTCTCCAGTTTTTTCGCCTCGCGAGTCCTGGCATTATCACCGACTTAATCCTCCGCGACATTATTTACAAAGTGGACGTCCCAAATGTCGACCATTTTGAACATCCACGTCGATGCCACTACGCTACCGACTGTCCTATATATACCACAAAATATTGGGTGTGACGCTTGATCAGGATCTCCATTTTGGTGAGCATGCAGCCGCAATTGTACGGAAAATCCAGAGCCGTAATAAAATCCTCAAATCTCGTGCTGGCAGTACTTGGGGAAAGAAAAAGAAACGCTTATTACCACTTACAAAGCAATTGGCCAGCCGATTGCATTCTACGCCTCCCCGATATGGTCGCCAAGCCTAAAGACCACTCACTGGAAGAAGCTACAGGCCTGCCAAAACACTGCCCTCAGAACCGCCACGGGTTGTCTTCTTATGTCCCCAGAAACCCATCTACATAATGTGGCGAGAATACCCCCCTCAGGGAGAGAAATGCGATGCTAACCAAACAGTTCCTGTTGAATACCCAGAAACCTGGGCATCCCAACAGACATCTGATTGATGAGCCAACACCGCCCAGGGGCGTAAGGAGTCATCTCCGTTAGCATTATGAGGAAATACGGCTCCTGAGAACTCAGCCGTATGAAGCCAAAATACACAAGTAGGTCGCAGCAGATTCCACAAACAGGCATCGGACCTTTATGCCAGGAATTGCCCGGTGAATCCAGTACTCAAAGAACAGTACCCAAATCTTGCGGAAGAAAAAAAGTGGAAACTTACTTTTAATACCAGTTAATACCAGTTGCTATTGAACTTAAACATTTTTGGTATTAAATTTGTGTTTTAATTCTAAAAAGTTTTATTTTAAGACCATGAAATATAAATTTTAATCCAAAATGGTTTTGAAACAAAACTTTAATCAATGCTGATTGTCTTGTTTAATATATTTCGGTTTTATTATTATACTTTCTGACATTGTTATATATAAATGCCAAATTGGTATTAAAAGTAAACTCTTTGAAACTCCTTGGACCATCGCCTAACAAACGCCGAGGTAACTTTAGCCCTATTTACACAAGATTCAACTTGTGATTTAAAATCAAGCAAGGGGTCCATTAATACTCCTAGGTCAAAGAAGCTAGTGACTTGCTTAATAATGTAATCGCCGAGCCCGTAAGCATGGGGAAGAAAAGGGTTTACGTGTAAAACACATGAAATTGCACTTGGATAGGTTTAGTGACATGATGTTCACATTACACCATTTTACTAGGTTGTTAGGATCCCACTGAAGAAGTGCTCTACAATCTGGTGAGCTGATAGGCATAATAAGTTTGACGTCATTCGCGTAGATCAACGGCTTGCAGTGCTTCAAAACACTTGGTAGGTCGTAAATGAAAAGCAGGAATAACACTAGCTGGCTACCTTGCGGAACACCAGAAGTGGCGTTAACAAAATGAGACCAACTATTTTTAAATATAACGGTTTGCTTTCTTCCATATAAATAAGAAGATATCCAAGAAAGAAACAAAGGTGGAAAGCCCAGTTGATCAAGTTTGTACAAGAGTAAGCAATGAGAGACTTTATCAAAAGCCTTGCTAAAACCGGTGTAAATAACATCAGATTCACAATTAAACTTGAAGCTAAAGGTTGCGAATTCGAGCAAATTAGACATAGTTGATATCCCCTTATAATAGCCGTATTGTGATAAGTCAATCACCAACGATACACTATGCGCTAGTTGCTTAGTGATTATTAGTGATACTTTTGGTTAATTGGCAATTCCCCTATAATTTGTGACACAGGATCTGCTATCACTTTTATAGAGAGGAATTTTAAAGGACTCCTTCCACTGCCTGGGAAACATCCCTTGTTTCACGGAAGCGCTGAACAGAGAAGTTAAAGGTTGATAAAGGTACATGTTTTAAGCACAATTGATGGAATTTGGCCAGGTCCGGTAGAATTGGAAACCTTTAGTTTTTCTACATGTCATAAAACATCCTCCGCGCGAATACGAGGGACTGACACTGAATTCAGCGGACACAGTCTAAATCCGAAGGCACCGAATCAGACGTATTAGAGTAGTTCGATTGGAAGAAATCAGCAAACATATTAGCAATAACGGAATTGTCGATAGAAATAAGATCGTTAAACTTCATTGTAGAATGAAATCCTTTAATTTTTCTTTTGGAGTTAACGAAGCTGTAAATGACTTAGGTTTGCAAAAAATTAAATTTTTAATCCTATCAATATACACTTTATAGCAACTGCTGTTTAACGAGTTGTACTTATGACGTAAAACAGCATAAGTAGCATAAGTAGCATAAGCAGTACTGGATCCTGAAAGTGTGTATCGCTTAAACACGAGCGTCTTACGATTTTCAGACGTTTGAGCCCTTCGGTGCTCCACGCAGTTGACGTGGCAGCTGTAGAGGTATTCGCTAGCGGTATATATTTATGAAATAAAGCGTAGAGTACATTGTTAAAGTGAAATGTACTCTCATCAATATCACCGGTGTATTCGGGCAAGGTTATTTTTGACAATTCACTAATTAGCGCAGACCAATTAATTTTCTTGAACAGAAACCGGCGAGATGTCTCTCTCACGACCTTCTGACTTTGGCAAGGAAGACTATAAAACTCCAAATAAAGAGCTGGATGATAAACATCTTCAGACAATACAATAGGATCACATCTATGAACGGAGAAATTCAAGGTGTTATCTGTGAATATTAAATCTAGACATTTCCCGTATTTCTTACAAACATTGTTTAATTGATAAAGTCCTGCATCCCAAGCTCATTTTAGAACTGAAAAAACATATCAGATTTAGTGCTCGTGATACTTAAATGACGACTTTATAAGTTTGTTTTTAACGGCGATATTGAGAAAATGTATCGCCAAATACTCATCCATTAAGAAGATAAAGATTTTCATAGAATGGTTTACCGAAAACACCCAACTCTGCCGATAGAAGATTTTCGACTGAAAGCAGTTACTTTTGGTGTAAATTGCGCACCATATTTGGCAATTCGAACCCTACACCAACTCGCCCACGACTGTCAAGATGAATATCCGCTCGCAAAAAATATTTTATTGAATGAAACGTATGTTGACGATATTTTGTCAGGCGGTCATAATATACATTCCACTTTGAACTCCATGACTCAAGTTATCGCAGCTTTAAAATCGGCAGGGTTCCCTTTGAGAAAGATGTCGGCAAATCACCCTGCAATTTTAAAACCCGTTCCCGACTCTGATTTGCTAGACGTCGATTTTCTTAAATTCCACGATTCGAGTTCCACAAAAACCCTTGGAATTCAGTGGAACGCGCTAACCGATACCTTCGCCTATACGTACGACCCTCCATCGGCAGCAAACACGACTACGAAAAGGCAGATTTTATGGGCAGTTGCGAAACTGTTTGACCCCGCAGGATGGCTATCGCCAATAATAATTCTTGCAAAACTGTTGCTGCAACATCTCTGGATGGAAGGAACGGATTGGGAAGAAGACGTGAAGCCCGGGCCTCTCCAAAAATTGACCTCAATATACGAAAATTTACCTCACATCAGAGAAATTAAAATCCCTAGGTGGGTACAGTATTCCCATGATAAACTAATCCATCTGCATGGATTCTCAGATGCTTCGGAAAAAGCAATTTGTGCCTGTATATATTTACGTGTACAAACCCATGAAAATAGTTTTTCATCCCATTTGCTAGCTACTAAAAGCAAAGTAGCACCCCTTCAAACCGTGAGCCTTCCACGGCTAGAACTTTGTGGGGCAGCAGCAAGCATCAGGACTTACTAGAATGTCTATTATGATGGGAAGGACCCAATTGGCTTATCAGGCCATCAACTTCGTTGCCAAAAGATCTGTATCACTACCCAATTCCCCCCCAACACCGACATGTAGAGGTATTCCATACCCTGCAGGAAGAAAATACAGATATACTCGACCATTTTTCGTCATTTTCTAGAGCGCTTAGTGTCGTGGCCTATATGTTGCAGTTTATCCAAAAAGCAAGGAAACTAAAAGTTCCAGCCAGGCCAACCTCACCCACGCCGAAGTGAATGATGCCAAAATCAAAAACTTCATTCAAACTCAACATAATTATTACGGAGACACGATAGAGCTGCTTCAAACGTCAGGACCCTTACATAAAAAGAACATCCGACTGACATTAAAGACCATGTTAGATGACTCAGGAATCATGCGAGTTTCCGGAAGATTAGCTTATGCCACATATAGCTTCAAACAGGCACTCAATTATCATACCCGAAAACTCTCGTTTTTGCTCTCTCCTGTTGGACTTCCTCCATTCGAACCTGCTGCACGCCAAAAAACCGATCCGAATGGAATAGCAACAGTACTACATTTCACGTTTGAAGCAAAAGGTAAAAAGCTCATCTTCCACTGCAAAACATGCACCATCTACAAACTGCAGATGAAAACGCAGATAATAGCAGCTTTGCCACCCGATAACTCAACATATTTCCTACCCTTCTATAAACAGGAGTCGACATGGCTGGACCATTTATGATAAAAACTTCTCCCCTTTTTCGAGCTTCGTATGTGAACGCTTATGTTTGTGTGTTCCTCTGTTTTTCCACAAAGTCTGTGCATTTAGAAGTGTGCTCTGATCTTACCACGAAAGCCTTCAAAGCAGCCTTTGCCCGCCGTGGCCTACCCCATCAAATATTTTATGACAACGGAAAGACGTTCTTTGGCGCACAACGCGTATTACAAAAGGAATTAACCACATTACTCTAGGAAGTCGCTGCAGACGTCGCAGAAAAATATGCAACTCACGGACTCGCATATGGGAAGCGGCCGTGAAAAGTTTCAAGATACACTTTACGAAAGTAGCAGGAAACCAGAAGTCATCCTTCGAAGAGTTCACTACCCTCTTTGTAAGCAAAGAAGTGGCCCTCAACTCCCGACAGCTCTCCCCCATGTCCGAAGATCCAACGGATCCCTTAGTCCTAACCCCACGGCATCTCACCTTGGCGAATAAATGGCAGAAACTGAAAGTGCTTCACCATCACTTCAGCACACGATGGAAGAACGAGTACCTCAAGGAGCTGCACAAGCGGTGCAAATGGAAATGCTCTCAACGCAATATTCTAGTTGGAGATTTAGTCGTGGAAAAGAATGATTTATACCCTCGAACGAATGGCGTTTGGGGCAAACAAACAAAACGTACTCATAACCCGGCATATTGCCAAACAGTGTGTGTTACCAACTGCCTAACCCTACCTCTGGTACCCTCTGCTTCATGCCCTAGCAATCTAGAAGGATATATAAGCTACCCTCACCAAAGTATTTTTCTAACCCGAGCATATTGAAGACATGATCCAATTTTCGGACTAAGTCTGCCCCCCTCCGTCTGGCAACACCCGGCCAGTGCCGCCCGCCGTCGCGCAGGGTTGAATTTTTATTATTAACGTTTTCAATTATTAACTCTTTCATATATTCATATTTTAAACTGTGAACTAGGCAAAGTGAAATGAAATAGAAAATCTTTGTTATTCCAAAACAAGTAAGGACGGGACTGTCTTCGGCTGTGCCGAAGACTTCATACCTTTCATGAATGGGGCTGAACAATAATCTTATCCCAATCGTAATCTCCGAATAATCGGATGTATAAGATAAGAAATATATAGTGAACAAATCTACATACCTAAACGATTTTTAAGATAAATATAAAATAAAAAATAGGTAGGTACTTTGTGTGAGGGTGCAAAGTTTCAGGTTTTTTGTGGTCTGCGTGTAAAAACTATGACTACGATCACGTATTTCAACAATATATGACGTAAACGTAACTATTTGATGAAATTTTATGAATTTTGAAGCTTATATCCGTAAAAAAGGGGCAAAAATGACAGTTTATATGAAGTATATAATATATATACCACCGATCTCTATGATTTTTTCAGACAAAAATATATGCTATATACGTAAGCATTTAGTGAAATTTGAAGCTTATAGCTGTTAAAATGGGGCAGAAATTGCGCAAAGTTTCTTATCTGAACAATCGGTTGTATGAGATATATACTATATATACCACCGATCTCAATGATTTTTTCAGACAACAATATATACTATACACGTAAGCATTTGGTGAAATGTGAAGCTTCTAGCTGTTAAAATGGGGAAGAAATTGCGCAAAGTTTCTTATCTGAACAATCGGTTGTATGAGATATATACTATGTATACCACCGATCTCAATGATTTTTTCAGACATCAATATATGCTATATACGTAAGCATTTGGTGAAATTTGAAGCTTCTAGCTGCTAAAATGGGGCAGAAACTGCGCAAAGTTTCTTATCTGAACAATCGGTTGTATGAGATATATACTATATATACCACCGATCTCTATGACTTTTTGAAACAACAATATATACTATATACGTAAACAATCGGTGAAATTTGAAGCTTATAGCTGTTAAAATGGGGTAGAAATTGCGAAAAGTTTCTTATCTGAACAATCGGTTGTATGAGATATATACTATATATACAACCGATCTCTATGATTTTTTCAGACAACAATATATGCCATATACGTAAGCATTCGGTGAAATTTGAAGCTTCTAGCTGTTAAAATGGGGCTAAAATTGCGAAAAAAAATATGTATATACTATATGTATATAGTATATATACCACCATATATATACTATATATACCACTGATCTGTATGATTTTTTCAGACAACAATATGTGATATATACGTAAGCATTCGTTGTAATTTGAAGCCTCTAGCTCTTAAAATAGGGCAGCAATTACGAAAAGTTTCTTATCTGAACAATCGGTTGTGGGGGATATATACTATATATACGACCGATCTCATCAATTTTTTCAGGCAACAATATGTGCAATATACGAAATTATATGGTGAAGCTTGAAGCTTCAATCTGTTAAATTGAGTAAGATATTACAAAAATCCTCTTTTTCTGAAAAATCGGTTGTATGGAGGATATATGCTATAGTGGTCCGATCCGGCCGGTTCCGACAAATGTCTAATCGGACACCCAAATACACCCGCTCACCAAATATTATCAAGATATCTCAAAAATTGAGGGACTAGTTTGCATACAAACAGACAGACGGACAGACGGACATGGCTAAATCAACTCAGCTCTTCAACCTGATTATTTCGGTATACTTAATGGTGGGTCTATCTATTTTCCTTTAAGGACTTACAATTTTGGGTTTCGTGACGAAATTAATATACCATTTCATTTTCATGAAAGGTATAATTAACATCATTCACCCTTTTATTTGATAAGTGCAGTGCTGAATTATATACAATTCGGGTACTAGTTTTTGGCCTTTGTCAGCAATGTACACAGCTGGTATATTTTGAAATTCTATTTGCTATAGGCAGCACATACGATTTATCACTATTTAGGCATAATTCGTTTTTCATCGCCCATTCAACTTCGAGCATATATAATCTGTGCGCTCATGATTCCGGGATAGATATTGCTGGATATCATCAGCATATGCAAGCAATTTGAAACCCAGCTTCACTAGGCCGCATAACCAGCGTTGCCATATATTTTTTTTCCGAGTCGTCAAACGCCGCCCAAAAAATCGTCATATCTATGGCAACAACCAAAGTCGATTTAGGACGAAATTGGGTTATTATCAGGTGCCGTACGATGAGATAGCCGGTTTCATTCAACAATATTATCTTTAAAAGCGCTTCCCTGAAAATTGCCTTTGGTTGTTATTTCTTGTTGCCACATAAAACATATAAAAGCCTTTTTAATTTATTTCATTTTATTTTATAAATGACAAAAACGTCTTATAATATAATTTTTTTATTACATATAAAAGGTACTTGTTTTCAGTCTATTTCATTTCTTAGTTTAACATTTTCGCGTTAATTTTTTTAGCATATTTATTTGCGGTTCAATATTATGACAGAAAAAGTTATTTAATTTTAAATAATCTTGAGCTCCAGGCCTAAAAATAATTGTTTTGTCTTATTATTGTTATGATAAATTTTTTTCTTTCTTCTATTATAATTTAATTCAAAAAATTTATCATAACAATAACAAGATAAAGTAATTATTGTTAGGCGTTATTCTCGATTCGAGCAAGCGATCTTACAAGTCAGTAGGCCGATATGAAAACAAAAATTGTAATCTTGAGCCAGCAATATTCCTTTAAATGTATCATTTTCCATACGGTTTCTGATTTTTATTTTGAAATGTTGTAATTTATTAATATTACATCTGCAACGAATGCAGCGTATGTAGAGTCAACTCTTTTGGTAGTAGAAATAGTTTTCCAAAAAAGTTCCGGGGGAACCTTAGAAATGTCTTCAAAATATGTCTTAAATTCTACAAACTTCAATTACATATACTCGCTCTCAATATCCTGAACAATTTTTTTCAACTTCTTTGGGATTCATGAAACTTAAGTGTTGTATTACAACATTGTGAAAATCAAAACGTTTTTTAATTTGATACAGTTCACTATAAAAATAACACAATCTTGTTTAAATCTGACTTTTTTCTTGCTCGGAAATGTTAGAGGCAGTCTTAAATCGTCATTTTTTTTTTTTTACAAAATCGTCCAAGTTGAAAATCGTCAAAATGACGACGGCGTCGTCAATCTGCCAATGCTGCGCATAACGGCAAATATAAACAAATTTGTAAGAACTCAAGTACATTGAATTGAACAATCGATCGAATCGAATTTTTGCTCCGCAGTTTTGGGTATATTCCTGGTTATTTTTATCTTTTTTCGAAGTAAATCTGGGAATGGCCAATTAATTCTCAATTAAGTCGGAGCAAGTACAATGAACTCTTCCAATTAAAGTGTGTGAACATATCATCGGGTGATCTCGAGTTTCTTCTCGCATCAAACAGACATTTTTTCTGTAAATCTTGTACGGCAGAGCGGCGCGCCTCTATACGTAGTCCTCCACCAAACTCTCTCTCTAGTGCCATAAATAGTATCGGTAACAATATAAGTGCAAGTGAAAATATAAGTGACCAACAACTACTTTTTCTTGACTTTTCTAAAAATATTGAGGCGTTATGCGCTGAAAATGCTCTCATTATCACTATGATGAATGCGTTGAAAAACGATAACATTAAATTTTCGCAAAAGCAAGACGCTCTATTTGTTGAAATTCGCTCTTTAAATTCTTAGATTGTTGACAAAAACTCAGAAATCTCTTCGTTACCATTAGAACTAAAGAATGTGCCTAGTGTTGTTGATGCTTTTTGCTGCTGGTTCTTTACAAAAAGATAATAATAAAGAATTGACTGAAAAAACAAAGCAGTCAACGGGTAACAACAAATGCAGTGAATCTGGTTCAAGTGCAAAATCAATGCAGTCTGAATTGACCAAAAAAACAGAGCAGCCTAGCACTAAAAACAAAGGCAGTAACATGCTCTCGGACTAACAATGTCTCGGCCTCTAAAGCTAAACTAGACAATATAGTTAAACAAAATGCAAATACCAGTTCTGCTGCAACAATAAAGCAGCCTCCTTTAGTTGACTTGTCTTTGACAAACACAACCAGCCATGACTCACAGTCTCCTGTTTTGCATCAATAACACTATGACAGCAAAGCAGATTGTGCCGTTGAAGTCTGCCAGTAAAACCGTGCCTACTTATGCTGACGTCACCATTATGGATAAAGACAACAATGACAGCATAGTTTATAAGCAATCTGCATCTGATGACGTCACTACTGAAATTAAGGTAAACCAAGAAAGCTGCTACCATCGTTGTAGACAGTAACGTAAATGCTGATCTTAATCTAGCTGTTCGCCTAAAATGGTTACACCTATCCTCAATCAAGCCTACAGTTAATGCAAGTGATATCATCAGTTATGTATCTAAAAATGCGAATATTTCGCCATCTCTTATTAATTGTTATAAGCTAGTAAAGAAAAACGCAGATTCTTGCTCCTTAGTAAGATGCAATTTTAAACTTGGGGTCGCGACTTCAATCCATTGTAAATTATTAGACTCTTCTATATGGCCAACCGATGGTAAAGTAAAGCCGTTTAATTTTTTTCAAAAGGGCAAAGGCCAAAAGGTCAAACGCTATTAAATAATCCGAAAAATTCAATTTGTAATAATACAAATATTTACTACCAAAATATCTCGGGTATGAGAACTAAAGCTAAGAACATTTTCTTAATTACCTCACGCTGTGAATATGATGTGTATGTCATAGTTGAGACCTGGCTCACAGGATTGCGTGATCTAAATACTTTTTGATTTAAAATCCAACTTCAAATCAAAGATAATTTTTATTTTCTATTTGATTCGGCATCCAAATAAAACATATTTTTTATTTGTTATTTGATTCTTCAGACGAATCACAGATTCAATTCAATTCAATTTATTTAACACATTTGTACAAGTGAGACTATTGTCTCTTAAAGTACATCGATATTTGGATATGTGTACAATATAATAATGTGAGTTAAACAATATTTATATTAGTATAAAAGAAATAACAGAAATAAACAATGTAGATTCGAGAAAATAGCTAGAATAGTGTTTTTCGTGTATCAAAAAATTCAGACAAATCCAATTTAAAGCGCGATGCATTGGACTCATTTTTAATAAAATTACGTAATGAGTTCCATACTTTGATAGTACTGACAAAGAACGTCCTTGATGATGAGAGATATTTATGGCGTGGAACGATGAGATTACAGGTTCTGTCAGATCTAGCAAAACATAAATTTCGGAATAGGTATTTTGACTTTTTTTTTTTAAATTAATTTGTTCAGGAAAATTAGATTGCGATAGGAAAATTAAATTGCGATATCTTTTTATTTTTTATTTACTCGGCGTTCAAATAAAATTTTTTTTTTTTTGTTATTTGATTCTTCAGGCGAATGAAAGATACTTTTTATTTTTTATTTGATTCGGCATCCAAATAAAAAATATGTTTTATTTGTTATTTCATTCTTCAGACGAATCAAAGATATTTTTATTTTTTATTTGATTCGACATTCAAACAAAAAATACTTTTTATGTGTTATTTGATTCTTCCGCCGACTCAAAGATACTTTTTATTTTTTATTTGATTCGGCATTCAAATAAAAAATACTTTTTAATTGTTATTTGATTCTTCCGCCAAATCAAAGATACTTTTTATTTGTTATTTGATTCTTCAGCCACGTCAAAGATAATTCTTATTTGTGATTTCGTTTCTCAGCCAATTCAAAGGTACTTTTTACACCTTTCATGCAAACGGACTGGCACATTAAGTTTGGTCCGAATCCCAAAATGGTAAGCCCTTAAAAGGGAAGACATGTACCCACCGATAAAAATACGGAAGTAATCATGATGATGATGTCAATGTATTTAGCCATGTGCGGGTATATATGTATGTATATTTCTTTCTGATGAGAACTGTGCCGGAACCGACCGGATAGGATCACTATAGTTTATGTCCCTTGGCGAACTCCCTGGACTCTGATCTCACTAGTCAAAAGAAGATTTAGGCGCTCAGGAGCCGATTATGCTCCACAGCTTGGCTAGGCTGATCAAGCCTAGGTAAAAATCAAAAAATTTCTATTGGGCCTGAGATTTTGCGAGGTTATCGTCTTTCAAAATTCAAGAACATGCCATTTTCGTACAACGCAAAAAATCTCCTGCTTTTATATGGAACTTAAAAGAAATCAAGACTGAAGTTGTTCATTTTCCAAAAATTGGCAGACTGGATGTCTGGTATACTAGAGATATGCGCCTTCGCCGCCGCCGATTTTTGTCGTTTGCCGCCGAATGTCAAAAAGATCCGCGCGGCGGCGGCGTCCGGCGCGTTATTATATTTTCTCCTCGTTTAAGACTGTTTAGGCCATTTATTTTTCATGTTGAAAATTTATCGAAAGTGGTATCAACGGATGTGCATCACTGCCAGTTATAAGAATCCAGTTGCGAAATTTAACTCGTTATAACTGTTCAAAAGTTATTTTAAAAACAAGTAAGGAAGGTTAAGTTCGGGTGTAACCGAACATTACATACTCAGTTGAGAGCTATGGTGACAACATAAGGGAAAAAAGCCATGTACGAAAATGAACCGAGGGAAACCCTGGAATGTGTTTGTATGGCATGTGTATCAAATGAAAGGCATTAAAGAGTATTTTATGAGGGAGTGGGCCATAGTTCTATAGGTGGACGCCATTTAGGGATATCGCCATAAAGGTGGATCAGGGTTGACTCTAGAATTTGTTTGTAAAATATGGGTATCAAAAGAAAGGTGTTAATGAGTATTTTAAAAGGGAGTAATCCTGAGTTCCATAGGTGGACGCCGTTTCGAGATATCGCCATAAAGGTGGACCATGGGTGACCCTAGAATTTGTTTGTACAATATGGGTATCAAAAGAAAGGTGTTAAAGAGTATTTTAAAAGGGAGTGATCCTTAGTTCCATAGGTGGACGCCGTTTCGAGATATCGCCATAAAGGTGGACCTGGGGTGACCCTAGAATATGTTTGTACAATATGGGTATCAAACGAAAGGTGTTAATGAGTATTTTAAAAGGGAGTGGTGGTAGTTGTATAGGTGGTCGCCTTTTCGAGATATCGCCATAAAGGTGGACCAGGGGTGACTCTAGAATTTGTTTGTACGATATGGGTATCAAATGAAAGGTGTTAATGAGTATTTTAAAAGGGAGTGGGCCTTAGTTCCATAGGTGGATGCCTTTTCGAGATATCGCCATAAAGGTGGGCCAGGGGTGACTCTAGAATTTTTTTGTACGATATGGGTATCAAATGAAAGGTGTTAATGAGTATTTTAAAAGGGAGTGATCCTTAGTTCCATAGGTGGACGCCGTTTCGAGATATCGCCATAAAGGTGGACCTGGGGTGACCCTAGAATTTGTTTGTACGATATGGGTATCAAATGAAAGGTATTAATGGGGGTTTTAAAAGGGAGTGGGCCTTAGTTCCATAGGTGGACGCCGTTTCGAGATATCGCCATAAAGGTGGACCTGGGGTGACCCTAGAATTTGTTTGTACGATATGGGTATCAAATGAAAGGTATTAATGAGGGTTTTAAAAGGGAGTGGGCCTTAGTTCCATAGGTGGACGCCGTTTCGAGATATCGCCATAAAGGTGGACCTGGGGTGACCCTAGAATTTGTTTGTACGATATGGGTATCAAATGAAAGGTATTAATGAGGGTTTTAAAAGGGAGTGGGCCTTAGTTCCATAGGTGGACGCCGTTTCGAGATATCGCCATAAAGGTGGACCTGGGGTGACCCTAGAATTTGTTTGTACGATATGGGTATCAAACGAAAGGTGTTAATGAGTATTTTAAAAGGGAGTGGTGGTAGTTGTATAGGTGGTCGCCTTTTCGAGATATCGCCATAAAGGTGGACCAGGGGTGACTCTAGAATTTGTTTGTACGATATGGGTATCAAATGAAAGGTGTTAATGAGTATTTTAAAAGGGAGTGATCCTTAGTTCCATAGGTGGACGCCGTTTCGAGATATCGCCATAAAGGTGGACCTGGGGTGACCCTAGAATTTGTTTGTACGATATGGGTATCAAATGAAAGGTGTTAATGAGTATTTTAAAAGGGAGTGGGCCTTAGTTCCATAGGTGGATGCCTTTTCGAGATATCGACATAAAGGTGGGCCAGGGGTGACTCTAGAATTTTTTTGTACGATATGGGTATCAAATGAAAGGTGTTAATGAGTATTTTAAAAAGGAGTGGGCCTTAGTTCTATATGTGAACGCCTTTTCGAGATATCGCCATAAACGCGGACCAGGGGTGACTCTAGAATGTGTTTGTACGATATGGGTATCAAATTAAAGGTATTAATGAGGGTTTTAAAAGGAAGTGGCCCTTAGTTGTATATGTGAAGGCGTTTTCGAGATATCGACCAAAATGTGGACCAGGGTGATCCAGAACTTCATCTGTCGGGTACCGCTAATTTATTTATATATGTAATACCACGAACAGTATTCCTTCCAAGATTCCAAGGGCTTTTGATTTCGCCCTTCAAAACTTTTTCATTTTCTTCTACTTAATATGGTAGGTGTCACACCCATTTTACCAAGTTTTTTTCTAAAGTTATATTTTGCGTCAATAGACCAATACAATTACCATGTTTCATCCCTTTTTTCGTATTTGGTATATAATTATGGCATTTTTGTCATTTTTCGTGATTTTCGATATCGAAAAAGTGGGCGTGGTCATAGTCGGATTTCGGCCATTTTTTACACCAATACAAAGTGAGTTCAGATAAGTACGTGAACTGAGTTTAGTAAAGATATATCGATTTTTGCTCAAGTTATCGTGTTAAAGGCCGAGCGGAAGGACAGACGGACGACTGTGTATAAAAAATGGGCGCGGATTCAACCGATTTCGCCCTTTTTCACAGAAAACAGTTATCGTCCTAGAATCTAAGCCTCTACCAAATTTCACAAGGATTGGTAAATTTTTGTTCGACTTATGGCATTAAAAGTATCCTAGACAAATTAAATGAAAAAGGGCGGAGCCACGCCCATTTCGAAATTTTCTTTTATTTTTGTATTTTGTTGCACCATATCATTACTGGAGTTGAATGTTGGCATAAATTACTTATATACTGTAAAGATATTAACTTTTATTTTAAAATTTGAATTTAAAAAAATTTTTTTTTTAAAGTGGGCGTGGTCGTTCTCCGATTTTGCTAATTTTTAGTGAGCAGTCATAGAGTAATAATAGTAACGTTCCTGCCAAATTTCATCATGATATCTTCAACGACTGCCAAATAACAGCTTGCAAAACTTCTAAATTACCTTCTTTTAAAAGTGGGCGGTGCCACGCCCATTGTCCAAAATTTTACCATTTTTCTATTCTGCGTCATAAGTTCAACTAACTTACCAAGTTTCATCGCTTAATCCGTATATGGTAGTGAATTATCGCACTTTTTCGATTTTTCGAAATTTTCGATATCGAAAAAGTGGGCGTGGTTATAGTCCGATATCATTCATTTTAAATAGCGATCTGAGATTAGTTCCCAGGAACCTACATACCAAATTTTATCAAGATACCTCAAAATTTACTCAAGTTATCGTGTTAACGGACAGACGGACGGACGGACGGACATGGCTTTATCGAATTTTTTTTCGATACTGATGATTTTGATATATGGAAGTCTATATCTATCTCGATTCCTTTATACCTGTACAACCAACCGTTATCCAATCAAAGTTAATATACTCTGTGAGCTCTGCTCAACTGAGTATAACAAGCGCTTTCGATGTCAGCTTAACACGGATTTTGCATCACCGAATTCTCATATCATAAGGCCGGAAAACAGCAGTTAACATCTTTCAATTTGAAATCGGTCGACTTTCATTCTAAAATATCATTTTGATTATTTCCGTATTTTTATCGGTGGGTACCTCTCTTCCCTTTTAAGGACTTACAATTTTGAGATTCGAACCAAACATAATGTACCAGTCCATTTGCATGAAAGGTGTAAAAAGTAACCAAATCACAAATAAAAATTATCTTTGATTTGGCTGAAGAATCAAATAGCAAATAAAAAGTATCTTTGAAGGACAATCAATTGAATGTTTGAAGGACAATGAATTGAGGGCATGCACCTAGAACGTCCGCTCCCTGAATGGGATTGGTGCAGATGCCCGTATGGTTGATGTCTTCGTCAAAGCAAAATCTTGCATCACCGCCACCCAAGCCGACAGATGGGAGGTTTTAAGACCGGGGCAAACTCCTGTAAGAACGAAAACGGAGACCTTGTAACTGATGTCCAGAAAGTACTTAGATTATTGAGGATCCATTTTATGGATTCGCCAAAAATGTTCTGCGCACACTCACTCGGCTGCCAGGCGCACACACTCACGTTTAACTTTCCTTCTTTAAATTAATAGAAACTGTTTTTATTTCTCTTTAAGTTATATTTAATTGCATTTTCTGTAAAACTTAGTTACCTCCTTCTTTTACAACTTTATTTCAAACTTTTTAGCTTCTTTATAACTTTGTTTAAAACTTTCTAGTTATTTTATTGTTCTTAATTACTGTACTTCTCTAAACTATAACTTTTTAGTTTACATACTTGTTTCCTTTTCTTTAGTTTTCCCTAGTGATGCGCTTGCCGGTTTTCTTCAAACTGAAAACTGCCGCTAACGCAACTCTGTGGCTAGGCACCTTTTCTTTCGGTTGCTCAGCAACGAAATCCATGATGGCGGCGAGTAACGGCAATTTCAACCAATCAGAAACTCTCCGCGTTGCTCGACTCTAACAATTTTAGTGATGCCAAGTGCATCTGATGCGTGGTTGCATTTTGCACTTTTCCAGAGGGACGTTGCCAGCTTCAATTTAATGCAGTGAATTACTATAGCACTACATCATCCCCCTTTAGAAAAGAAGAATTTGGTAAGATTAGTAATTAATCCTGCCACATTCTTCTTTAGGCTTTAATATGTTGTTGCAATGTTATGAATGAATGAGTTTGTTGGTATTAGGGTGCTCTAACACGGGACTCATTCGTTCACCACAGTGCAAGTTCTAAAAAGAGGATTAAAAATGAAAAGAAAATTGTGAATAAAATGAAATATATAAAAGTTAGTTTGAAATATTCGATTTACAGTTTGAAGTAAACCGGTTTTGTTTTTTCTTATTGCAGAATCTACCTAATTAAACGTATATTTATTTGCTATATTTTTTTTAGCCTTCATTGGCGGATTTTTAAAATATATTTATATCTAAAAATTATTAGTAAGATACTGCTAATTTAATAAATTTTTTCGTTTTGATTACTTATCTCACAAATTGTTACATTTGGTCCATCAATATTCTTTACAATGTGAATTGATATGAGCCGTTTATTTTGAAAGTGGCATAAGTCATTTCCAACTCATGGACTTAATGCATTGTTATTTTTGAACGAATGCATATATAATTGGTTCTACAATTATAAAATAATAATAAGAATTGCATCTTTTGGATATTGGACTCTAAAAAACTGGAGGCGAGGAGAGATACAAACAAATTACCACTGAACCTAAACGACATGAAATGACTTATGCCACTTTCAAAATAAACGGCTCATATATATTTCTATGTTTATTTCTAGGTTCTGTGTCTACTAACACTCTATCATTAATTTTAATGTATAAACGCTTAGCCGTTTTATCGTATAAATCTTTATTTCTAATCTTATGTTTATTAATCAAATTTTTCCATTTTATCCGATGTTAGCATTCTAAACTTAAGCTCTTTTGTGTAGTTTTCTACATTATAGATTGGATCCATTTGCTCTTTTTGCAATTCATGTGGCATTGTAGTTTTTCTGCCAAATATTAATTCAAACGGAGTAAATTTATTATCAACAAGTAAGGAAGGTTAAGTTCGGGTGTAACCGAACATTACATACTCAGTTGAGAGCTATGGTGACAACATAAGGGAAAATAACCATGTAGGAAAATGAACCGAGGGAAACCCTGGAATGTGTTTGTATGACATGTGTATCAAATGAAAGGCACTAAAGAGTATTTTATGAGGGAGTGGGCCATAGTTCTATAGGTGGACGCCATTTAGGGATATAGCCATAAAGGTGGATCAGGGTTGACTCTAGAATGCGTTTGTACGATATGGGTATCAAATTAAAGGTATTGATGAGAGTTTTAAAAGGGAGTGGTGGTAGTTGTATATGTGAAGGCGTTTTCCAGATATCGACCAAAATGTGGACCAGGGTGACCCAGAACATCATCAGTTTGATACCGCTAATTTATTTATATATGTAATACCTGCCAAGATTTTAAGGGTTTTTTATTTCGCTCTGCAGAACTTTTCATTTTCTTCTACTTAATATGGTAGGTGTCACAACCATTTTATAAAGTTTTTTCTAAAGTTATATTTCGCGTCAATAAAACAATCCAATTACCTTACCATGTTTCATCTCTTTTTTCGTATTTGGTATAGAATTATGGCATTTATTTCATTTTTCGATATCGAAAAAGTGGGCGTGGTCATAGTCGGATTTCGTTCATTTTTCATACCAAGATAAAGTGAGTTCAAGTAAGCACGTGAACTAAGTTCATTAAAGATATGTCGATTTTTGCTCAAGTTATCGTGTTAACGGCCATGCGGAAGGACAGACGGACGACTGTGTATAAAAACTGGGCGTGGCATAAACCGATTTCGCCCATTTTCACAGAAAACAGTTAATGTCATAAAATCTATGCCCCTACCAAATTTCAAAAGGATTGGTTAATTTTTGTTCGACTTATGGCGTTAAAAGTATCCTAGACAAATTAAATGAAAAAGGGCGGAGCTACGCCCATTTTGAAATTTTCTTTTATTTTTGTATTTTGTTGCACCATATCATTACTGGAGTTCAATGTTGACATAATTTACTTATATACTGTAAAGATATTAAATTTTTTGTTAAAATTTTACTTTAAAAAAAATTTTTTTTTAAAGTTGGCGTGGTCCTTCTCCGATTTTGCTAATTTTCACTAAGCGTACATATAGTAATAGGAGTAACGCTCATGCCAAATTTCATCATGATATCTTCAACGACTGCCAAATTACAGCTTGCAAAAGTTTTAAATTACCTTCTTTTAAAAGTGGGCGGTGCCACGCCCATTGTCCAAAATTCTACTAATTTTCTATTCTGCGTCATAAGATCAACTCATCTACCGAGTTTCGTCGCTTTATCTGTCTTTTGTAATGAATTATCGCACTTTTTCGGTTTTTCGAAATTTTCGATATCGAAAAAGTGGGCGTGGTTATAGTCCGATATCGTTCATTTTAAATGGCGATCTGAGATGAGTGCTCAGAAACCTACATACCAAATTTCATCAAGATACCTCAAAATTTACTCAAGTTATCGTGTTAACGGACGGACGTACATGGCTCAATCAAATTTTCTTTTTATTGACTGCTCTGAAATCTACGCACATACGATACGCTTTTTTGCCTGTTGGATCTTTTTTCGGTACCAAAATTAAAGGAATGTTATAATTTGAAAAACTAGGTTCGATTAAATCATTCTGTAATAGGTTTTCGAATTGTTTATTTAATTCTTCGCGTTGTGTGTATGGCAAACGGTAATTTTTAATATAGACAAGAGTTTTGTCAGTTAATCTAAGTTTTTGTTCGTAGAAATTATTAAGCGTCATTAAGTCGGTTTTTAATGCAAAAATATCACAATATTTCAAACATAAATCAAGTAATTTCTTTTTAGCATAAGAAGGCATTTGTTTTGCTAAAATTGGTTTAAGCTCTTCTATGCGTTTTGAATCGATAGGTGTATCATTTATGCGATAGACATTGAAGTTTTTAATAGCTTCAGTTTGAATATTGAAATCTTTTACGTACTTGACCTCGTCGGTGGTGATAATAACTTTTATTATTGGGTTTTTTGTATCAACGATACATTTTTCCGTGAAAACACCGTTACAGAGTTCATGAGAATCTACAAAAACTGGACTTGTCGAATTTTTCAAACTAAAAACACGAAAAACTTCGCATCTTGGGGGAATTACAAGAGTATTTGTTGAAGTGCTATGCAAAATTTAAATATTTACCTTTTCTGTCCCTTGTCCGAATGTAATTGTGTCATTAGCATAATTGATTATGCATTTGTTCGTTTTCAGAAAGTCTTTTCCTATTATACCGTCCGAAGGAACATTGAGGTTGTCACTGACAACGTGAAGAGTCAAAGGAAAAAATGTATTTGATGCAACTATACTTGTATTAACTGTTCCTAGTGTTGTTACCGTGTCTGTTGTTACGCCTGTTATATTTATTACGTTAGTGTCGTCTACTATTACATCGTTTGCCAAACTGGAAATATTTATTAATGAAATATCTGCGTGTGAATCTACTAGAAAAGAACATATTTTATGAGAATCGCTACAAGCGACTTCGACGAAGTCGGAAAAATTTAAATTTAGACAATATATCGACTGAGAAGTATTTAGTCGAATTGCTCCTGCTCTCTCAGTGTTCGCGCCTGAGGGGCTTCGGCATTTAAAAACGAACATTGGCTGAATTTCTAGAATTTGAACCCTGATTATTGGAATTTCTGTTATTTACGGACCGATTATTATTGTTATTGTTAGAATTGTTATTGCCTCTATTATAATTGCGATTATTGCCTCTGTTATAATTGTTCTTTCGGAAATTTGTATTATTGTGTTGCCTATTTGCGTTATTTTTAAATCGAAAATTACTATTGTTGTATCTGAAATTACTGTTGCCTCTGGAATTTCCACGGGAAATACTGTATCTTATCGGACGTGACCGAAACGCTAACACTTGCCGCTCTTTAACTTCCTGCTCTCGCTCTATAATATTCGAGCTTGGATTTTAAAAATGCAATGAAAGTAGGAGTTAAAGTTTCGTTAGAGAATACTTCCATTAATTCAACTTTATTTATAAATGAGCCAAGTGATAACCGGTCTCCACTGTAGTTTTCTCGCATAATCGAGGCACAAGTACTAAT
This sequence comes from Eurosta solidaginis, assembly GCF_040869045.1. Taxonomy (NCBI): domain Eukaryota; kingdom Metazoa; phylum Arthropoda; class Insecta; order Diptera; family Tephritidae; genus Eurosta; species Eurosta solidaginis. The sequence continues at coordinate 492,493 of NW_027136942.1, forward strand.
AAACGATTTTTTCTCCTCGATTGTGGCCATGGTTGTAACGTTAAGAATCGGAGTTAGAATAGAAAAACTAGAATTTGGAATTACAGGTTGATCAGCAAATCCTAAAAAGTCTGCACTCAGGGATAATTTATTATGTTCACTTGTTAATGTATCAGTTGAAGATGCAGTTGAAGCTGAAACGGAATCTGAATTATTGGAATCCAAATCTTCCTCTGAATTTTTGGAATTTGAACCTGGATGTGAATTTTAAGAAACTACCTTCCCGTTTCTTAGGTCCATACGTGGTGAAACGAACAGACGAAATATTAAAATTTTATTGGAGCAAAATATGTGGAAATTATTTTTGAAGATTGAATAAAAATTTAATTTAATGGAAATTGAATTTGAACGAGAGGATTATTCGAAAATGGATTGTGCTTGATTAGAGAAGTTATGCAGACTTGAAAGACAGGTGGGAGTTGAGAGAGTAAAACTGAAAGAATTATCCGGTAATTTAACGAAAATCTGAATTTTGATTATAGAACTGATTTAAAAGAATTATAATTTTGAATTGAATTTTTATTATCTAAATGCAAAAATTAAAGAATGGCAAATAATTTCATATAAGGCCTGAAACGGACGCACCGCTTTTATCAAAATTATATGGTTTTAATTTTGTATATAATAAGCTGGTCTGATCTATTTATGTGGGGTGCGAATAAGACAAAGCTTTTTCCACCTTACAGCTCAACGTTTCGCTAAGATTTTCTTAGCATCTTCAGGAGCGTAACTGTAAGTTTATTTAGAAATCCATAAAAAAAAAAAAAAAAAAACCACTTAACATACTCAGTAAAAAATGTAACTATTAACACAACTTCCGAAAAAGTAACACAAACAATGGAAAAAACAAAACGAAATTTCCTACGAAAAATATTAAATATAGAAATAACACAAACAAACATCGATATAAAAGGTACCAATGACAGCCTACGCAATGCACAGCAACAAATACATCGAGAATTGACAAAAGAGGAATTCGATGCGGTTATCACCAAACAAAATTTAATACACGAAAAGGTTAGAAAAGGAAAAGAAACAGAACTTAAAGGAAAAATAAATGATCTTAAGCGCGAAAAATTACGAAAACTGGGAATCAACGTAAACACCGACTGGTTCGTTAACAGAACGAACATTGTGTTTCCCGAAGAGGTTAAATGGCTCCTCTCACTAGGCAGAAAATTTACACTGCCAACAACAAACCAAAATTTCTCACCCATACGCACGATAGCTGAAATGGAACAAATATTTCAAACAATAGAGGATGAAAAGGATAAAGAAGTAGCAAGAAATAAATTAAGCAACAGAATTTTACTTTACAAGCGAAACATACGTCATAACTCAGCAGAAAAATTCATAATTGAAACATACAAGAAAACAAAAACATTCCTTAAACTTCACAAAGATGACATAATTATCACAGAGACAGACAAGGGGAATAAAACAATTGCTCTATACAAAACGGAATACAACGAAAAGATTGACCAGCTACTAGGAGACAAGAAAACTTACAAGGTAATTCGTAATGATCCAACGAACACTCTACAGAGAAAAAACAACAACATTGTATACGATCTTCATAAGGCAAAATTCATATGTGCAAAAGAAAAGCAACAAATGACAAGCTCGGCAGCCATAGCCCCCCGACTTTATGGATTACCCAAATCACATAAGCCTGAATGTCCGCTACGTCCTATTGTATCGTCCACTAATGTTCCGTGTTATTTTTTGTCCAAACATATTGGAAAAATTCTCCAAACTTTAATATCTGAGAAATACAACATTAACAATGCGTATGACCTAAAAGAAAGGTTATCTAATGTAAATATATGTGATGAAGATGTGTTGGTGTCGTTTGATGTTGTGTCTCTCTTCTCTAATATACCGACCACCTTAGCCTCGAAAATAATAATGAAAAAATGGGACAGAATTAAAGAAACAACAAATATACCAAAGAATAAATTTCAAAGCATATTAGACTTTTGCCTAAAGGACAACAACTATTTCGTTTGCAACAATAAAATTTATACTCAAACATTTGGAATGCCCATGGGTAACCCCCTTTCCCCGACGATTGCAGATATAGTAATGGATGAAATACTTGACAATACTTTCTCAGAACTAAAACAACAAAATAACACAAACATAAAATTTTTAGTGAAATATGTGGACGACATATTCGCTATAATCAAAAGAAATGACGCGGAACTCATCTTAAAAACTCTTAATAAATATCATGAAAGACTAAAGTTCACCATGGAAATGGAGGAAAACGGCAATATCCCATTTCTCGATGTCCGAATACACAAGAACAACAACAATATAATATTAGACTGGTACACCAAACCTACATCATCTGGACGCCTAATGAACTTCCTATCCTCACAGCCTAAAAAATACAAAGTAAATACTGCGATAAACTTCATACACAAAATACTGACAATAAGTCATCCCAAATTTCATGACGCCAACATTAAATTAATTAAAAGAACGCTAAAGAAAAATAATTACCCAGGTCACTTAACCAATAACTTAATTCAACAAAAAATAATAGAAATGCAAAATATAATAAATCCATCACCAACTACAGATATGACAAATGAACCCAAAAGATACTTTAGCGTCACATTCGTTCCCAGGCTCTCAGAAAATTTCACAAACATTATACAAAAACGAAACTTATGCTTAGCCTACAAATCGAATTGCACACTAGCGACATGCTTCACAAAAACAAAAAGCCCAATAGACCAGCAACAACAAAGTAATGTAGTGTACGAAGTAACTTGCAAAGGCAACAACAACGAGAATTGCAACAAGATTTATATCGGGACTACGAAGCGAAATTTAAGCACCAGACTAGCAGAGCACGAAGCTGATATAAGAAAACAAAAACACAGCACAGCACTATCACAGCATGCAATAACAAACAACCACTCAGCTGATTTTGCCAACACAAGAATACTAGATAAGGAACAAAGAGAAAAGACGAGATATACTTTAGAGAGCCTACGTATAATGCAGAAAAGGGAATATACGATTAACAAGAAAGAAGACACCGATGAAATAGCCGCGACATATTTGTTATGTTTATAGTTTAGTTTAGTATGACAAGAGTACCACGAATGATGGTATCAACATTGTATGTTTATGTTTTTGTTAAATTTAATGCAACAATATCATTGTTAAGTTTTTTTAACGTAAATATTTAGTGCAACAAAAATCTACCATTTTCAGTGTAAGTTAGATATAAATGTTTAATGTGTGTTTTAAACTTTGTGCACCTATATGTAACACCTACTAATGTTGTTTTTGTGTTTTTTTTTTTTTTATGGATTTCTAAATAAACTTACAGTTACGCTCCTGAAGATGCTAAGAAAATCTTAGCGAAACGTTGAGCTGTAAGGTGGAAAAAGCTTTGTCTTATTCGCACCCCACATAAATAGATCAGACCAGCTTATTATATACAAAATTAGATAAATTAACTGATCGGATAAATACGAAAATATTCACATCCGGAAAGCCTGCCGGTAAATTAGTATCCATAAGCCACTCTTTCTCTAACAACGAGAACAAAAACAACAAACCAGCAAAATGAAAAACTTTTATCAGCATATGAAGTATAAATATGGCGAAAACATTTGTATGTATCTGAAGCATTATAGTAAGCAGAAAACCAAATTAGCGAAACAAAGAGAACAACTAAAGTTTCTATTAGAATGTAAGAGATACGACTTAACTCCAAACCACTTAACATACTCAGTAAAAAATGTAACTATTAACACAACTTCCGAAAAAGTAACACAAACAATGGAAAAAACAAAACGAAATTTCCTACGAAAAATATTAAATATAGAAATAACACAAACAAACATCGATATAAAAGGTACCAATGACAGCCTACGCAATGCACAGCAACAAATACATCGAGAATTGACAAAAGAGGAATTCGATGCGGTTATCACCAAACAAAATTTAATACACGAAAAGGTTAGAAAAGGAAAAGAAACAGAACTTAAAGGAAAAATAAATGATCTTAAGCGCGAAAAATTACGAAAACTGGGAATCAACGTAAACACCGACTGGTTCGTTAACAGAACGAACATTGTGTTTCCCGAAGAGGTTAAATGGCTCCTCTCACTAGGCAGAAAATTTACACTGCCAACAACAAACCAAAATTTCTCACCCATACGCACGATAGCTGAAATGGAACAAATATTTCAAACAATAGAGGATGAAAAGGATAAAGAAGTAGCAAGAAATAAATTAAGCAACAGAATTTTACTTTACAAGCGAAACATACGTCATAACTCAGCAGAAAAATTCATAATTGAAACATACAAGAAAACAAAAACATTCCTTAAACTTCACAAAGATGACATAATTATCACAGAGACAGACAAGGGGAATAAAACAATTGCTCTATACAAAACGGAATACAACGAAAAGATTGACCAGCTACTAGGAGACAAGAAAACTTACAAGGTAATTCGTAATGATCCAACGAACACTCTACAGAGAAAAAACAACAACATTGTATACGATCTTCATAAGGCAAAATTCATATGTGCAAAAGAAAAGCAACAAATGACAAGCTCGGCAGCCATAGCCCCCCGACTTTATGGATTACCCAAATCACATAAGCCTGAATGTCCGCTACGTCATATTGTATCGTCCACTAATGTTCCGTGTTATTTTTTGTCCAAACATATTGGAAAAATTCTCCAAACTTTAATATCTGAGAAATACAACATTAACAATGCGTATGACCTAAAAGAAAGGTTATCTAATGTAAATATATGTGATGAAGATGTGTTGGTGTCGTTTGATGTTGTGTCTCTCTTCTCTAATATACCGACCACCTTAGCCTCGAAAATAATAATGAAAAAATGGGACAGAATTAAAGAAACAACAAATATACCAAAGAATAAATTTCAAAGCATATTAGACTTTTGCCTAAAGGACAACAACTATTTCGTTTGCAACAATAAAATTTATACTCAAACATTTGGAATGCCCATGGGTAACCCCCTTTCCCCGACGATTGCAGATATAGTAATGGATGAAATACTTGACAATACTTTCTCAGAACTAAAACAACAAAATAACACAAACATAAAATTTTTAGTGAAATATGTGGACGACATATTCGCTATAATCAAAAGAAATGACGCGGAACTCATCTTAAAAACTCTTAATAAATATCATGAAAGACTAAAGTTCACCATGGAAATGGAGGAAAACGGCAATATCCCATTTCTCGATGTCCGAATACACAAGAACAACAACAATATAATATTAGACTGGTACACCAAACCTACATCATCTGGACGCCTAATGAACTTCCTATCCTCACAGCCTAAAAAATACAAAGTAAATACTGCGAGAAACTTCATACACAAAATACTGACAATAAGTCATCCCAAATTTCATGACGCCAACATTAAATTAATTAAAAGAACGCTAAAGAAAAATAATTACCCAGATCACTTAACCAATAACTTAATTCAACAAAAAATAATAGAAATGCAAAATATAATAAATCCATCACCAACTACAGATATGACAAATGAACCCAAAAGATACTTTAGCGTCACATTCGTTCCCAGGCTCTCAGAAAATTTCACAAACATTATACAAAAACGGAACTTATGCTTAGCCTACAAATCGAATTGCACACTAGCGACATGCTTCACAAAAACAAAAAGCCCAATAGACCAGCAACAACAAAGTAATGTAGTGTACGAAGTAACTTGCAAAGGCAACAACAACGAGAATTGCAACAAGATTTATATCGGGACTACGAAGCGAAATTTAAGCACCAGACTAGCAGAGCACGAAGCTGATATAAGAAAACAAAAACACAGCACAGCACTATCACAGCATGCAATAACAAACAACCACTCAGCTGATTTTGCCAACACAAGAATACTAGATAAGGAACAAAGAGAAAAGACGAGATATACTTTAGAGAGCCTACGTATAATGCAGAAAAGGGAATATACGATTAACAAGAAAGAAGACACCGATGAAATAGCCGCGACATATTTGTTATGTTTATAGTTTAGTTTAGTATGACAAGAGTACCACGAATGATGGTATCAACATTGTATGTTTATGTTTTTGTTAAATTTAATGCAACAATATCATTGTTTAGTTTTTTTAACGTAAATATTTAGTGCAACAAAAATCTACCATTTTCAGTGTAAGTTAGATATAAATGTTTAATGTGTGTTTTAAACTTTGTGCACCTATATGTAATACCTACTAATGTTGTTTTTGTGTTTTTTTTTTTTTTTTTTTTTTTTATGGATTTCTAAATAAACTTACAGTTACGCTCCTGAAGATGCTAAGAAAATCTTAGCGAAACGTTGAGCTGTAAGGTGGAAAAAGCTTTGTCTTATTCGCACCCCACATAAATAGATCAGACCAGCTTATTATATACAAAATTAGATAAATTAACTGATCGGATAAATACGAAAATATATGGTTTTATTTTTATAGATACGGGCGCACCGCATCTTTTCAAACTTGTAATATAAATGTCCTCGGACGCACCGGGATTAAAAAAATGTATGTCATATTTATTCACGGACGCACCGCTTTAAAGAAAATTAGTAATCATGTTTTTACGCGGATGCACCGCTTAAGTAAAGTAAAAAAAATTTTTTTGTTTCTAATTTTTTGATGGAGCCCACTGTAGGGCAGAGTGGGACTAAAACTAAAATTTTATTCAAATGTTTAATTATTAATTTTGGCAACTTCTTTTTTTTTTTGGGACCAATTACTAAAAATTACATATATCTGTGTTTGTGGAAAATTATAATTTTTTTGTAGTGATTAATGTAATTAATTAAGTATAATGTTTTTGTAATTTTGAAGTATTTATGAAAAATAATTTTTGAAAAGAGGGAAGATTAATATAATGTAAAAATTTCTTTGTTTTTGTATTATTTAATCGGGGATTGCCCGTATTGCTTTTTTTAAATGTATGAACACATTTTTTGAAGAAATTTTTAATTTTATAATTTTATTTTAATAATTTGGGAAAAATTTAATTTTTTTTGTTTTTTTATTAATTTTAAATATAATGCAAAATTGTTGTTGTTGTTGTGTAGTTCTATAAATAGAACAAAAACAGCAACAATACCAAAGTTTCTTTGAAAACCGCCGTACCAACAAGCATAGCTTTAACACATAATTGCATACGAAGTAGTCAATGTGTAAAAGATTAAAATATGCAAAAGAAGGCAATTGGGAAAAACTTTACAACAACTAAGGCATGACGTAGCTGAATGCGTTTGTAACCATTTCAACTATCGTAGGAGTACGGGTTCGACTCCCACTCCCGGGAGAAAAGGCTTGGAAGAGATTTACAAGGTATAATCGAAACAGCTGTCGCCTTGTCCGTCCTGATGTCACGTTGTTTAAATTTTTCCCAAATTATTAAATAAATTATAAAATTAAAAATTGCTTCAAATAAATGTTTTCTTACGTTTATAAAAAAAAAGCAATACGTGCAATCCTGTCGCTTAGTAAGTCTGTAATTTTTTCCTCGTACTCGGTTTTATTCATTAATACCGTTTTGTTAGCTTTATCCGCCTTTGTCAGTACTATTTTGTCCTTGTGTTGACGTAAAAACTTCTTTCTGTCTTCGAAAGTTCTCATAATTAGCTTATCTTTGGGGTTCTGGTTGCTTCGTCTTTGGTAGCTAGTGATTTTTTCAGCTATACTGCTTCTTATTGCGTCCTTACTTTTTTCATCTTCGATCTCATGTAAACGTTGTTCCAGCTACGCGATAAGATGTATTGGAGAAAACTTATCTTTTGTGACCGGTAATGCAAACTTTGTGCCAAGCGAGAGTAATAAGCAGATTTCTTGAGGTACGTCGATATTCGTTTTGTTAATGAAACAGTCCTCGTTGCATCGTATGCCAAATTTGTCGATGTTTTTTGTTATTTGTGTTTGGATCTTCTTTAGGTGTGTTCTTTCCGTGGCGTTGATGAAGTATTTTGTGAAATGTTTTTGTTTTTCTACAATATTATCATAGTCGTGTTCATTTAATTTATGTTTTGGTGTATTTTTTACGTATTTTTAATTCGTCTTCAATTATTTTAATGTTTATATTACTTTCCTTAATTTCTAGGTTTAATATTTTTAGTAGAAAACCGGTTTCCAATTTTTGTAGTTGGGTTCGGGTGGACTGGTGTTTAAAGGAGTTTGCTAAGAATCTAATTTTACCTCGTAAGTGTGGTGGTGTGATGCCATAGCTCTTGCATTTGAGCAGAAATTTAAGCCTTTCTTTTTGTTTCGCGATATTTTTTGATTTTTTGTTAAATTTGTTAATATTGTGTTGTATTTCTTCATTGTATTTAGTTTTGATGTGCCGAAAGAAATGTTTCATGTTTATGTAAGACTGTAGTTAAGATGTTTTTGTATCTCGGATTTGCTCACCGATTGTAGAATCTTTATTATGTTGTTTGGGCCAATTTATAAATATTTGGTTCGCTAAAATGAGCATTTGTGGCCATAAATTAAAACAGGGTATATTTGTTATTCCCGACGCGTTTCGACGTTACCTTACGTCTTCTTCTTTGGGGATCTGTTTAATGTTAAGTATATAAAATTAAATACATTAAACTTTATTTTAGGATATCTAACAATAAACATAAAACTGGCACATCACTTAACACTTATTTAGCTACTTACATTAATATTCACATTAATAATTATTTATTTTAGGTACTAATATAATTTTTGCACAACATTATTAACATAGGTACATTAAAATGACATTTGTTTATTTTTTACATTCTCTTGCATCTCTGTATAACAGCTGAGTAGGCGCTGCTTATGTTGTCAAAATCTTCTTTGAAGTTCATCGCGTTTTGTAGTTGTTGTTGAATGCGAATACTTTCCAGCGTCATTCTCGTTTTCTCTCATTTAAGAAATCCGCTAACATTTGAGAAATCCGCTACGTGTTTGCTCTTTGTAAGGTGTTGTGCTAGACCGGTCGACGTTTTTTTGTTTTCTGCATCTTTCTTATGTTCATTAATTCTTATACCTAGTTGCCGTTTTGTTGTACCGATGTAACATTTGTTACATATTTCGTTTTCGTTACCATTGCAAGTTATTTTGTAAACAACATCTGTTTGTTCTTCTTTTGTAATTGGGTCTTTTGTTCTAGTGAACATTTTTTTGAGCGTGTTATTTGGTTTATGCGTGTAATTAATGTTTTTGTTATTTATAGTTTTATGTAATATTTCATTTTCTCTAAGGCCCGGGATGTAATTTACGCCGATATATTTCTTGTTCGTATTATCTTGTTGTGTGTTGTTATCTTTTTGGTGAACTCTGTTCACCGTATTTTGCATGAGTCTATCCGTAAGAGAACTTGGATAGCTATTTTTAAATAGAATTTTCTTTATATGTTTAATGTTATCCGTCAAGAAATCTTCATTGCTAAGTAATATTACTTTTCTTATTAAATTTGTTGTTGTGTTGATTTTTTGTTTCCATGGATGGTTTGAGTGGTAATTTATTAATCGTCCCAATTCATTAGTAAATTTTTATTTTTTCTACTCACTTCTACATCTAGGAAGGCTAATTTGTTGTCTTTTTCCGTTTCAATAGTGAATTTTATACTCGTGAATTGAGAATTTAATGTGTTTAATATTACTTCCGCGTCCTTAGATTTGATTATTGCGAATACATCATCTACATACTTGTTGATGTATTTGATGTATATGTCCTTTTTCTTCAATTCAGCTATGCTGTCGTCAAGAATTTTGTCTAGTACTATATCCGTTATAGTTGGCGATAGTGGATTTCCCATTGGCATCCCGTAGGTTTGTTGATACAGTTTTGAATTGTACATGAAATAATTGTTTTCTCGCAGGCAAAATTCTAGTATGGTTTGGAATTGTTTCTTTGAAATATTTGTATGTCTTTCCAACTGCGTCCATTGTTTCATTATCGTATGTATTGCTATGTGTGTGGGAATGTTTGTAAAAAGTGAAATTACGTCAAATGATATAAGTATTTCGTCATCGTCAGTATTAATATTTTTCAATCTTTCTTTTAATTGGAACGCATTTTTTACATTGTAATCATCAGATATTAAGTTTTTCAGTATGACACCGGTATGTTTAGCTAACCTATGGCAAGGTACTTTCGTAGATGATGAGATCGGTTGGAGTGGCATGTTATCTTTATGTATTTTTGGTAGACAAAACGAATATCGACGTACCTCAAGAAAGCTGCTTATTACTCTCGCTTGGCACAAAACTTGCATTACCGGTCACAAAAGATAATTTTTCTCCAATACATCTTATCGCGCAGCTGGAACAAGGTTTACATGAGATCGAAGATTAAAAAAGTAAGGACGCAATAAGAAGCAGTATAGCTGAAGAAATCACTAGCTACCAAAGACGAAGGAACCAGAACCCCAAAGATAAGCTAATAGTGAGAACTTTCGAAGACACAAAGAAGTTTTTACGTCAACAGAAGGACAAAATAGTACTGACACAGGCGGATAAAGGTAGAAAAACGGTATTAATGAACAAAACCGAGTACGAGGAAAAAATTACAGACTTACTAAGCGACAGGAAAGTCTACAAAATAATTAGGAAGGATCCAACACAACAACTAATGAGGAAAAACAATACATTCGTTAACGAGCTATACAAAGAAAATAAAATCAATGTAAGAGAAATATTTCAACTATCATGTACTGCGGCTGTCGCGCACAGATTATACGGTCTACCAAAAATCCATAAAGATAACATGCCACTGCGACCGATCTCATCATCTACGAAAGTACCTTGCCATAGGTTAGCTAAACATACCGGTGCCATACTGAAAAACTTAATATCTGATGATTACAATGTAAAAAATGCGTTCCAATTAAAAGAAAGATTGAAAAATATTAATATTGACGATGACGAAATACTTATATCATTTGGCGTAATTTCACATTTTACAAACATTCCCACACACATAGCAATACATACGATAACGAAACAATGGACGCAGTTGGAAAAACATACAAATATTTCAAAGAAACAATTCCAAACCATACTAGAATTTTGCTTGCGAGAACACAATTATTTCATGTACAATTCAAAACTGTATCAACAAACCTACGGGATGCTAATGGGAAATCCACTATCGCCAACTATAGCGGATATAGTACTAGACAAAATTCTTGACGACAGCATAGTGTAGCATTATGCGTCATATCCACCTATGCAATACACTTGCGGCATTACGCATCATGAACTTCTATGCCAAATACTTCTTAGTAACAATCATATTACAATATTATGCAACATAAATTATTGAACTAACACAGCGGTTAGCTAACATCAATGGAATACCGAATATGAAACCCTTGTCCGTTCACAGCTAATAAATTCTGCTTATTACTTACATACAACCAATAATGTGAATTAACCAAATACTCACATTGATCTGCTGACTTTGCAAGCATGCATACAAATCTACGTGTATGCATAGCATTAACCAAATTACTCGCATTGATCTGCTGACGTTGCAAGCAGGCATACAAATCGACATGTGTGCAAGCAGGCATACAAATCTACATGTATTCAAACATGCATACAAATCTACATGTATGCAAGCATGCATACAAATCTACATGTATACAAAGCATGTATACAAACCTACATGTATGCATACCCTATTACCTATGTACATATTTTTAGTTTATTAGTATTAAGATAATTATGAATGTATAGGTTAAGTAAATAACTATAAAAGAGAACGAATTTACTTAATAAAAAGAATAAATGTTTGACTACCAAACCCTTCACATCTTTTTATTCTAAATCAAACATTTCATGGCGATCCTGTCAGCCTGATCTTAAATTAGCTGAAAATTTGCTCTTAAGCAAAATTAGCTAGATCTTGCTGGAGGAAAAGATCCTGACAGATTTGGCTAAAAATCTGAAAGGTCCTGCCAAGTTTAAAACATAGAGAAAAACTTTTTTTTTGAGATCATGTTGGATAAAATTCCTGCACAGAGGAAAAGGAGCAATAATTACATCACAAGCTAGATTAACCCAACGTAACTTGGTATGACAACTACCAATAACATTTTAACGGACTTTTGGCAAATTCGTATAAACTCATGGTGGTTATCTGGATCAATTAGTTATGAACGTTTGTTTGAAGCAAAATAATGGAAGGTCAATAATAAATTAAACGCATAAATGGAGTGGAATTATCATAATATGTGGCCGGACACTAAATAAATGCAGAGTAGCAAACCAACAGGACATAATGGACAATACGACTGGCAGTGAATGTTATGTATATTAGGTATATTTAAATTATTTATAATTTTTATTAGAATCAATTGAGCGGCCTCAGGGACGCTAAACCATAAGCAAAAACGAGAGTTTTTGCGTAGGATTTTTTTTTTCTCTCTAAAATAGGAATTGAAATAATTAAGGAAAATTAGTTGAACAATTTTTTTTAATAAAATAGAAATAGGAAAAACATTTTTGTAAAACGTTGAACAAATTTAAAAAAAAAAAAAAAAAAATGTAGATAATATAATGATATAATGATATAAGATGTTAAAATTTGAAGTAAAATTTTTATGGAAAAAAGAAGTAGTAGGAAAACTACTAAAAATTTCTTATTCGAAAAAAAGGCTCAAATGCTAAAAATCTTAAATTAAACTTTTATAAAAAAAAAAAATTCAAGTAAATTGGAATGTTTAGGACACTTCTGTAAAATAGTCAATCAACTTCAGACATTTCACCTATCCTCTAAAGAAAGCCCATAGAACATTTTAATAAGGTTTAAAAATTAAAATTACCATAACTACTAAAATGCAAAGAAACTCTTCAGACCTTCCTCTCTATTGATGGGACGAAAATACCCGACACACTAGGGACTTACAAAAAGAGTTAGAAGGATTAAAGAAATTGTGGAGGATAATAGGAATGGAAAGGGAACCCACAATAGAGGACATTATAAAACCCGATACCAGGGAAGAGGAAATAATGCGTATGATTAGGAGAGTGTTCCCCGAAAATTTCAAATGTTAAGTAGCATCAAAAAAAAATATATTAAAAGCTCGTTTAATACGAATAGCTAAGAATATTTCAAAATATATTATAAACTACACTAAGAAAATTTTTTTTTGGAATATTAAACTTTTTTTTATAAAAATATTTTTAATCAACAATATCGACAAAATAGAAAGTCATAAAACAAAATATCTAACTTCTAAATTTTTAAGGTGGTGTGTCTCACTACAACCAATGACGATAACGTCGTCAATATACATAAAAGCCTGATTTGGCGAAATGCCTCAAAATGCTATTGACATCATACGAGAAAACGAGTTTGGTGCTATATTTAACTCGAAAGGTAAAACTTTCCAACGAAAAGCTCCTCGATCTGTACTGAAAGAAGTTACATGTCTAGATTTAGGGTGAAGGGGGTATTTGGTGAAAACCAGAAAAAAACTAAAGTTGAAAAGTATTTGGCTCTACCACGATTGTCGAGTATGTCATCAATGCGTGCAAGTGGAAATTTGTCGGCTATAAGCTTTTTATTGACTGCTCTGAAATCTACGCACATACGATACGCTTTTTTGCCTGTTGGATAATTTTTCTGTACCAAAATTAAAGGAATGTTATAATTTGAAAAACTAGGTTCGATTAAATTATTCTGTAATAGGTTTTCGACTTGTTTATTTATTTCTTCGCGTTGTGTGTATGGCAGTTAATCTAAGTTTTTGTTCGTAGAAATTATTAAGCGTCATTAAGTCGGTTTTTAATGCAAAAATATCACAATATTTCAAACATAAATCAAGTAATTTCTTTTTAGCATAAGAAGGCATTTGTTTTGCTAAAATTGGTTTAAGCTCTTCTGTGCGTTTTGAATCGATAGGTGTATCATTTATGCGATAGACATTGAAGTTTTTAATGGCTTCAGTTTGAATATTGAAATCTTTTACGTACTTGACCTCGTCGGTGGTGATAATAACTTTTATTATTAGGTTTTTTGTATCAACGATACATTTTTCCTTGAAAACACCGTTACAGAGTTCATGAGAATCTACAAAAACTGGACTTGTCGAATTTTTCAAACTAAAAACACGAATTTCAAGAATTACAAGAGTATTTGTTGAAGTGCTATGCAAAATTTAAATATTTACCTTTTCTGTCCCTTGTCTGAATGTAATTGTGTCATTAGCATAATTGATTATGCATTTGTTCGTTTTCAGAAAGTCTTTTCCTATTATACCGTCCGAAGGAACATTGAGGTTGTCACTGACAACGTGAAGAGTCAAAGGAAAAAATGTATTTGATGCAACTATACTTGTAGTAACTGTTCCTAGTGTTGTTACGCCTGTTATATTTATTACGTTACTGTCGTCTACTATTACATCGTTTGCCAAACTCGAAATTTTTATTAATGAAATGTCTGCGTGTGAATCTACTAGAAAAGAACATATTTTATGAGAATCGCTACAAGCGACTTCGACGAAGTCGGAAAAATTTAAATTTAGACAATATATCGACTGAGAAGTATTTAGTCGAATTGCTCCTGCTCTCTCAGTGTTCGCGCCTGAGGGGCTTCGGCATTTAAAAGCGAACATTGGCTAAAATTCTAGAATTTGAACCCTGATTATTGGAATTTCTGTTATTTACGGACCGATTATTATTGTTATTGTTAGAATTGTTATTGCCTCTATTATAATTGCGATTATTGCCTCTGTTATAATTGTTCTTTCGGAAATTTGTATTATTATGTTGCCTATTTGCGTTATTTTTAAATCGAAAATTACTATTGTTGTATCTGAAATTACTGTTGCCTCTGGAATTTCCACGGGAAATACTTTATCTTATCGGACGTGACCGAAACGCTAACACTTGCCGCTCTTTAACTTCCTGTTCTCGCTCTATAATCTTCGAGCTTGGATTTTAAAAATGCAATGAAAGTAAGAGTTAAAGTTTCGTTAGAGAATACTTCCATTAATTCAACTTTATTTATAAATGAGCCAAGTGATAACGGGTCTCCACTGTAGTTTTCTCGCATAATCGAGGCACAAGTACTAATAAACGATTTTTTCTCCTCGATTGTGGCCATGGTTGTAACGTTAAGAATCGGAGTTAGAATAGAAAAACTAGAATTTGGAATTACAGGTTGATCAGCAAATCCTAAAAAGTCTGCACTCAGGGATAATTTATTATGTTCACTTGTTAAGGTATCAGTTGAAGATGCAGTTGAAGCTGAAACGGAATCTGAATTATTGGAATCCAAATCTTCCTCTGAATTTTTGGAATTTGAACCTGGATGTGAATTTTAAGAAACTACCTTCCCGTTTCTTAGGTCCATACGTGGTGAATCGAACAGACGAAATATTAAAATTTTATTGGAGCAAAATATGTGGAAATTATTTTTGAAGATTGAATAAAAATTGAATTTAAAGGAAATTGAATTTGAACGAGAGGATTATTCGAAAATGGATTGTGCTTGATTAGAGAAGTTATGCAGAATTGAAAGACAGGTGGGAGTTGGGAGAGTAAAACTGAAAGAATTATCCGGTAATTTAACGAAAATCTGAATTTTGATTATAGAACTGATTTAAGTTGAGCTCAAAAGAAAATTATGAAAGTATTTTAAAGGAAATTTATGAAAATATTTTAAAAAGAAATTTGTGAAAGTATGTATTTAGAAAGCTTTTAGATTTTATAATTATACAATTGGTTAGCGAATTCTTATTGCAAAAAAACTTTAGTTGGTGAATTTTATTAAAATACTAAAGTTAGTGATTAGTTAATGAAAAGAAGGGTTCAAAAATATTTACTTTACGTTTTTGTTGTCAGCAAATCCAAACCCAATGATTGGAATTAGCTGAAAATGTTTCATGCAAAACGGGAAGAAGGAATTGGAATTCACATGCAATTTAAAAGATGTTGAATATTGTTTACGAATATATTTATTGAAATGTAAGAATATTTAATTGTACAGAAAGTTGGGAAAAAATTTTGAATTTGAAAGGTATGACAAAAATTATAATTTTGAATTGAATTTTTATTATCTAAATGCAAAAATTAAAGAATGGCAAATAATTTCATATAAGGCCTGAAACGGACGCACCGCTTTTATCAAAATTATATGGTTTTATTTTTATAGATACGGGCGCAACGCATCTTTTCAAACTTGTAATATAAATGTCCTCGGACGCACCGAGATTAAAAAAATGTATGTCATATTTATTCACGGACGCACCGCTTTAAAGAAAATTCGTAATCATGTTTTTACGCGGACGCACCGCTTAAGAAAAGTAAAAAAAATTTTTTTTGTTTCTAATTTTTTGATGGAGCCCACTGTAGGGCAGAGTGGGACTAAAACTAAAATTTTATTCAAATGGTTAATTATTAATTTTGGCAACTTCTTTTTTTTTTGGGGACCAATTACTAAAAATTACATATATCTGTGTTTGTGGAAAATTATAATTTTTTTGTAGTGATTAATGTAATTAATTAAGTATAATGTTTTTGTAATTTTGAAGTATTTATGAAAAATAATTTTTGAAAAGAGGGAAGATTAATATAATGTAAAAATTTCTTTGTTTTTGTATTATTTAATCGGGGATTGCCCGTATTGCTTTTTTTAAATGTATGAACACATTTTTTGAAGAAATTTTTAATTTTATAATTTTATTTTAATAATTTGGGAAAAATTTAATTTTTTTGTTTTTTTTTTTTTTATTAATTTTAAATATAATGCAAAATTGTTGTTGTTGTTGTGTAGTTCTATAAATAGAACAAAAACAACAACAATACCAAAGTTTCTTTGAAAACCGCCGTACCAACAAGCATAGCTTTAACGCATAATTGCATACGAAGTAGTCAATGTGTAAAAGATTAAAATATGCAAAAGAAGGCAATTGGGAAAAACTTTACAACAACTAAGGCATGACGTAGCTGAATGCGTTTGTAACCATTTCAACTATCGTAGGAGTGCGGGTTCGACTCCCACTCCCGGGAGAAAAGGCTTGGAAGAGATTTACAAGGTATAATCGAAACAGCTGTCGCCTTGTCCGTCCTGATGTCACGTTGTTTAAATTTTTCCCAAATTATTAAATAAATTATAAAATTAAAAATAAATAAATGTTTTCTTACGTTTATAAAAAAAAAGCAATACGTGCAATCCTGTCGCTTAATAAGTCTGTAATTTTTTCCTCGTACTCGGTTTTATTCATTAATACCGTTTTGTTACCTTTATCCGCCTTTGTCAGTACTATTTTGTCCTTGTGTTGACGTAAAAACTTCTTTCTGTCTTCGAAAGCTCTCTGTAATTAGCTTATCTTTGGGGTTCTGGTTGCTTCGTCTTTGGTAGCTAGTGATTTTTTCAGCTATACTGCTTCTTATTGCGTCCTTACTTTTTTCATCTTCGATCTCATGTAAACGTTGTTCCAGCTACGCGATAAGATGTATTGGAGAAAAATTATCTTTTGTGACCGGTAATGCAAACTTTGTGCCAAGAGAGAGTAATAAGCAAATTTCTTGAGGTACGTCGATATTCGTTTTGTTAATGAAACAGTCTTCGTTGCATCGTATGCCAAATTTGTCGATGTTTTTTGTTATTTGTGTTTGGATCTTCTTTAGGTGTGTTTTTCCGTGGCGTTGATGAAGTATTTTGTGAAATGTTTTTGTTTTTCTACAATATTATCATAGTCGTGTTCATTTAATTTATATTTTGGTGTATTTGTTACGTATTTTTAATTCGTCTTCAATTATTTTAATGTTTATAGTACTTTCCTTAATTTCTAGGTTTAATATTTTTAGTAGAAAACCGGTTTCCAATTTTTGTAGTTGGGTTCGGGTGGACTGGTGTTTAAAGGAGTTTGCTAAGAATCTAATTTTACCTCGTAAGTGTGGTGGTGTGATGCCATAGCTCTTGCATTGGAGCAGAAATTTAAGCCTTTCTTTTTGTTTCGCGATATTTTTTGATTTTTTGTTAAATTTGTTAATATTGTGTTGTATTTCTTCATTGTATTTAGTTTTGATGTGCCGAAAGAAATGTTTCATGTTTATGTAAGACTGTAGTTAAGATGTTTTTGTATCTCGGATTTGCTCACCGATTGTAGAATCTTTATTATGTTGTTTGGGCCAATTTATAAATATTTGGTTCGCTAAAATGAGCATTTGTGGCCATAAATTAAAACAGGGTATATTTGTTATTCCCGACGCGTTTCGACGTTACCTTACGTCTTCTTCTTTGGGGATCTGTTTAAAGTTAAGTATATAAAATTAAATACATTAAACTTTATTTTAGGATATCTAACAATAAACATAAAACTGGCACATCACTTAACACTTATTTAGCTACTTACATTAATATTCACATTAATAATTATTTATTTTAGGTACTAATATAATTTTTGCACAACATAAAGATAACATGCCACTGCGACCGATCTCATCATCTACGAAAGTACCTTGCCATACGTTAGCTAAACATACCGGTGCCATACTGAAAAACTTAATATCTGATGATTACAATGTAAAAAATGCGTTCCAATTAAAAGAAAGATTGAAAAATATTAATATTGACGAGGACGAAATACTTATATCATTTGGCGTAATTTCACATTTTACAAACATTCCCACACACATAGCAATACATACGATAATGAAACAATGGACGCAGTTGGAAAGACATACAAATATTTCAAAGAAACAATTCCAAACCATACTAGAATTTTGCTTGCGAGAAAACAATTATTTCATGTACAATTCAAAACTGTATCAACAAACCTACGGGATGCCAATGGGAAATCCACTATCACCAACTATAGCGGATATAGTACTAGACAAAATTCTTGAAGACAGCATAGTGTAGCATTATGCGTCATACCCACCTATGCAATACACTTGCGGCATTACGCATCATGAACTTCTATGCCAAATACTTCTTAGTAACAATCATATTACAATATTATACAACATAAATTATTGAACTAACACAGCGGTTAGCTAACATCAATGGAATGCCGAATATGAAACCCTTGTCCGTTCACAGCTAATAAATTCTGCTTATTACTTACATACAACCAATAATGTGAATTAACCAAATGCTCACATTGATCTGCTGACTTTGAAAGCATGCATACAAATCTACATATATGCATAGCATTAACCAAATTACTCGCATTGATCTGCTGACGTTGCAAGCAGGCATACAAATCGACATTTATGCAAGCAGGCATACAAATCTACATGTATTCAAGCATGCATACAAATCTACATGTATGCAGGCATGCATACAAATCTACATGTATACAAAGCATGTATACAAACCTACATGTATGCATACCCCATTACCTATGTACATATTTTTAGTTTATTAGTATTAAGATAATTATGAATGTATAGGTTAAGTAAGTAACTATAAAAGAGAACGAATTTACTTAATAAAAAGAATTAATGTTTGACTACCAAACCCTTCACATCTTTTTATTCTAAATCAAACATTTCATGGCGTTCCTGCCAGCCTGATTTTAAATTAGCTGAAAATTTGCTCTTAAGCAAAATTAGCTAGATCTTGCTGGAGGAAAAGATCCTGACAGATTTGGCTAAAAATCTGAAGGGTCCTGCTAAGTTTAAAACATAGAGAACATTTTTTTTTGTTGAGATCATGTTGGATAAAAATCCTGCACAGAGGAAAAGGAGCAATAATTACATCACAAGCTAGATCGACCCAACGTAACTTGGTATGACAACTACCATTAACATTTTAACGGACCTTTGGCAAATTCGTATAAACTCATGGTGGTTATCTGGATCAATTAGTTATGAACGTTTGTTTGAAGCAAAATAATGGAAGGTCAATAATAAATTAAACGCATAAATGGAGTGGAATTATCATAATATGTGGCCGGACACTAAATAAATGCAGAGTAGCAAATCAACAGGACATAATGGACAATACGACTGGCAGCGAATGTTATGTATATTAGGTATATATAAATTATTTATAATTTTTATTAGAATCAATTGAGCGGCCTCAGGGACGCTAAACCATTAGCAAAAGCGAGAGTTTTTGCGTAGGAATTTTTTTTTCTCTCTAAAATAGGAATTGAAATAATTAAGGAAAATTAGTTGAAACATTTTTTTTAATAAAATAGAAATAGGAAAAACATTTTTGTAAAACGTTGAACAAATTTAACAAAAAAAAAAAATGTAGATAATATAAAAATCTAATTTGTTAAAATTTGAAGTAAAATTTTTATGGAAAAAAGAAGTAGCAGGAAAACTAAAAATGTCTTATTCGAAAAAAAAGGCTCAAATGCTAAAATCTTAAATTAAACTTTTATAAAAAAAAAATTCAAGTAAATTGGAATGAAATCCTTTGGCGACCTTTTTCTGTTAACAAGGTATTTGTTTAACCGGCTTTAGGTCCAATTTTAAGTATTAAAATACCAAAAATTGTTTTTTCTTTAGTTTACCAATATATTTCGGTTACACACGGCAACCGTCTTCAGGGCTTTGAACTATAAACAAATTACAGAACCATAAAATAAAAATACAATTGACATAAAAATTGAACAAACATGAACATTTCTCTACATACACAAGAAAAAACAATTTTTGGTGTTTTAATACTTAAAATTGGACCTAAAGCCGGTTAAACAAATACCTTGTAAATTGGAATGTTTAGGACACTTCTGTAAAATAGTCAATCAACTTCAGACATTTCACCTATCCTCTAAAGAAAGCCCATAGAACATTTTAATAAGGTTTAAAAATTAAAATTACCATAACTACTAAAATGCAAAGAAACTCTTCAGACCTTCCTCTCTATTGATGGGACGAAAATACCCGACACACTAGGGGCTTACAAAAAGAGTTAGAAGGATTAAAGAAATTGTGGAGGATAATAGGAATGGAAAGGGAACCCACAATAGAGAAAATTATAAAACCCGATACCAGGGAAGAGGAAATAATGCGTATGATTAGGAGAGTGTTCCCCGAAAATTTCAAATGTCAAGTAGCATCAAAAAAAAAATATATATATATATTAAAAGCTCGTTTAATACGAATAGATAAGAATATTTCCAAATATATTATAAACTACGCTAAGAAAATTTTTTTTTGGAATATTAAAATTTTTTTATAAAAATATTTTTAATCAACAATATCGACAAAATAAAAAGTCATAAAACAAAATATCTAACTTCTTATTAAAATTAGAGAACTTTCAAGATGTCTTGGTGGACAAAAATAGCCCAAGGCATTATGGTAGCCATAGCTGGCTACGAGGTAGGTAAAGAAAGCTCTGAAACAACAGATAACAAGATAATCAAGTATGAGCCACCAACTAAGGTAAATACAGAAAATACTCCAAACATCCCAGATGTTTGGTTAACAGTTATAGGTTGTGCATTCATGCTATTGATCATCACAATAGCTATGATGTTCAAAAACTATATGAAGCACAAATTTAGGCAGGTAAAACCCGCCACAACTCGTATCTAACCCATTACCTAAACCAAACCAAAGCTGAGGAAGAGCGATAAACAATTCGAGTAAATTTCAAATAACAAACCTAAAAATGTCAAAATCGACAGTAAAGGCAGCCCTGCCTAAAGCGAACAGCAAATCAAAAATTTGCATAACACCTCTGAATGCTCCTGACAAAAATGGTCATGAAGCAATAGGAAATTCTAGAACAGTGGAAATAGGCAAAACTAAGAAAAAAAAATACAAAACTATTAAAACCAGCCCATAACAAAAAAAAAAAAAAAAAAATAATGACGAAAAGTCACAAAGAGAACCTATATATAAATATAGATATATTAAAGCGCTATATAAATTTGTAATAAAAGACTAGTCGCGCTCGTTTTCATCTTAGGATAGAAAAATGGTAGCGTAGAAAATTTTCAAGTAACCAGATTTTTGAGGAAGTTATTTACTTAGGACAATATTCGACCAGGCATAAAGAAATGCCGGCAATCCAGGACTTGAAATTTATAAGGAAAAACACAGTTGTCCTGAGGGACAAATTGGTTTATAAAGAATTGAATATTTACTGCAGTAGGCGAATTTATAAAATAATAATTGTTAACCCAGTTCTCTAGGATCACATAATATCACTAACCAAAGAGGTTGTGCATGTGACAATCCCGATATAAAAATAAAAATATTCTTCATAAAACTCATGACTATTCTGTCTTGGTGGCCGCCGCAGAAATCGCATGACACATAAGATCAAAGATATTGCTGGAAAATAGGGAAATTATTAAAAATTTAAAGATACGAAATTTTTTTTTACACCCACTGTACCATCCACTTATCCATTAATAAAACTACTATCAATACATAGCTACCCCGCTCTTCCATCAGCAACCCCCTCTATTGTAAATACAATTTATTACAGATTTACTTTATTATAAACGAAAAAAAAATGTCAAGTGAAAAAAAATCCTTTTTCCTTGAATAATATAAAATAAAATAATTTATACCTAGGTCTCATAAGGTCATATTTTTCTGTATTAGGAAAGTACTCTGCTTTAGCTCCAATAGATTAGAAAATATTAGTAGAAAAATAGTTTGCATAAGTTACTAAATAATGGTAGGATAAAAATGGTAGGAACAATAAAAATAATTTAGAAACTAGTAATAGAAGCAATAAAGATAAGGAATTCGTAGTCCATCTAAGATATCTCTTGAAAATAATCTAAACATAAATATTCCAATTTACTCAGTTATTTAATAATAATTCGTATCTAAGCAATTGAAAACAAAACTTTTTTTTCTGCTTCATATTTCCATATAAATATTAGAAAATAATTAAAAAAAAAGCGGATTGCACACATTTAAAATCCGGCTATAAAATATATACAGTAAATACAATAAGTAAATTAAGTAAAATAATCATTTAACTTAAAATTTTGAAAAAAAGGGATATGCATAAAATGTAAACAATAAAAATATCAAGGTCAGCAAATCAGAAACAAAGCAAACAACCCCTTTCACTACAATACCAAGTTACAGTAAAATATCAAACTCATTGAAAATACGACAAAGAGTCTTATACAATTGTTCACAAAACAATTATATAACCCTCTTTTTCTAAGGCGGATGGTGTAGCATTATGCGTCATACCCACCTATGCAATACACTTGCGGCATTACGCATCATGAACTTCTATGCCAAATACTTCTTAGCAACAATCATATTACAATATTATACAACATATATTATTGAACTAACACAGCGGTTAGCTAACATCAATGGCATTAACCAAATTACTCGCATTGATCTGCTGTCGTTGCAAGCAGGCATACAAATCTACATGTATGCAAGCAGGCATACAAATCTACATGTATACAAGCCTGCATACAAATCTACATGTATGCAAGCATGCATACAAATCTACATGTGTGCAAGCATGCATACAAATCTACATGTATACAAAGCATGTATACAAACCTACATGCATGCATACCCCATTACCAATGTACATATTTTTAATTTATTAGTATTAAGTTAATTATGAATGTATAGGTTAAGTAAATAACTATAAAAGAGAACGAATTTACTTAATAAAAAGAATTAATGTTTGACTACCAAACCCTTCACATCTTTTTATTCTAAATCATACATTTCAATAGCTGAATTGAAGAAAAATGACATATACATCAAATACATCAACAAGTATGTAGATGATGTATTCGCAATAATCAAATCTAAGGACGCATAAGAAATATTAAACACATTAAATTCTCAACTCACGAGTATAAAATTCACGATTGAAACGGAAAAAGACAACAAATTAGCCTTCCTAGATGTAGAAGTGAGTAGAAAAAATAAAAATTTACTAATGAATTGGTACGCAAAATCCATTGCCTCGGGACAATTAATAAATTACCACTCAAACCATCCATGGAAACAAAAAATCAACACAACAACAAATTTAATAAGAAAAATAATATTACTTAGCAATGAAGATTTCTTGACGGATAACATTAAACAGATAAAGAAAATTCTATTTAAAAATAGCTATCCAAGTTCTCTTACGGAGAGACTCATCCAAAATACGGTGAACAGAGTTCATCAAAAAGATAACAACACACAACAAGATAATACGAACAAGAAATATATCGGCGTAAATTACATCCCGGGCCTTACAGAAAATGAAATATTACATAAAACTATAAATAACAAAAACATTAATTACGCGCATAAACCAAATAACACGCTCAAAAAAATTTTCACTAGAACAAAAGACACAATTACAGAAGAAGAACAAACAGATGTTGCTTACAAAATAACTTGCAATGGTAACGAAAACGAAAAATGTAACAAATGTTACATCGGTACAACAAAACGGCAACTAGGTATAAGAATTAATGAACATAAAAAAGATGCAGAAAAAAACAAGTAAGGAAGGTTAAGTTCGGGTGTAACCGAACATTACATACTCAGTTGAGAGCTATGGTGACAACATAAGGGAAAATAACCATGTAGGAAAATGAACCGAGGGAAACCCTGGAATGTGTTTGTATGACACGTGTATCAAATGAAAGGCATTAAAGAGTATTTTATGAAGGAGTGGGCCATAGTTCTATAGGTGGACGCCATTTAGGGATATCGCCATAAAGGTGGATCAGGGTTGACTCTAGAATTTGTTTGTACAATATGGATATCAAATGAAAGGTCTTAAAGAGTATTTTATGAGGGAGTGGGCCATAGTTCTATAGGTGGACGCTATTTAGGGATATAGCCATAAAGGTGGATCAGGGTTGACTCTAGAATGCGTTTGTACG
The DNA here is from genome assembly GCF_040869045.1 of Eurosta solidaginis. Lineage (NCBI taxonomy): Eukaryota > Metazoa > Arthropoda > Insecta > Diptera > Tephritidae > Eurosta > Eurosta solidaginis. Next base: position 517,352 of record NW_027136942.1, read on the forward strand.
ATATGGGTATCAAATGAAAGATGTTAATGAGTATTTTAAAAGGGATATATCCTTAGTTCCATAGGTGGACGCCGTTTCGAGATACCGCCATAAAGGTGGACCAGGGGTGACTCTAGAATGCGTTTGTACGATTTGGGTATCAAATGAAAGGTGCTAATGAGTATTTTAAAACGGAGTAATCCTTAGTTCCATAAGTGGACGCCGTTTCGAGATATCGCCATAAAGGTGGACCAGAGGTGACCCTAGAATTTGTTTGTACAATATGGGTATCAAAAGAAAGGTGTTAATGATTATTTTAAAAGGGAGTAATCCTTAGTTCCACAGGTAGACGCCGTTTCGAGATATCGCCACAAAGGTGGACCAGGTCTGACCCTAGAATTTGTTTGTACAATATTGGTATCAAAAGAAAGGTGTTAATGAGTATTTTAAAAGGGAGTGATGCTTAGTTCCACAGGTGGACGCCGTTTCGGGATATCGCCATAAAGGTGGACCAGGTGTGACCCTAGAATGCGTTTGTACAATATGGGTATCAAACGAAAGATGTGAATGAGTATTTTAAAAGGGAGTAATCCTTAGTTCCATAGGTGGACGCCGTTTCGAGATATCGCCATAAAGGTGGGCCAGGGGTGACCCTAGAATTTGTTTGTATAATATGGGTATCAAAAGAAAGGTGTTAATGAGTATTTTAAAAGGGAGTGATGCTTAGTTCCAGAGGTGGACACCGTTTCGAGATATCGCCATAAAGGTGTACCAGGTGTGACCCTAGAATTTGTTTGTACGATATGGGTATCAAATTAAAGGTATTAATGAGGGGTTTAAAAGGGGTGGATACCGCCATAAAGGTGGACCAGGGGTGACCCTAGAATTTGTTTGTACAATATGGGTATCAAAAGAAAGGTGTTAATGAGTATTTTAAAAGGGAGTAATCCTTAGTTCCATAGGTGGACGCCGTTTCGAGATATCGCCATAACGGTGGACCAGGGGCGACCCTAGAATTTGTTTGTACGATATGGGTATCAAATTAAAGGTATTAAGGAGGGTTTTAAAAGGGAGTGGTGGTAGTTGTATAGGTGGTCGCCTTTTCGAGATATCGCCATAAAGGTGGACCAGGGGTGACTCTAGAATGCGTTTGTACGATATGGGTATCAAATGAAAGGTGTTAATGAGTATTTTAAAAGGGAGTAATCCTTAGTTCCATAGGTGGACGCAGTTTCGAGATATCACCATAAAGGTGGACCAGGGGTGACCCTAGAATTTGTTTGTACAATATGGGTATCAAATTAAAGGTATTAATGAGTATTTTAAAAGGGAGTAATCCTTAGTTCCATAGGTGGACGCCGTTTCGAGATATCGCCACAAAGGTGGACCAGGGGATACCCTAGAATTTGTTTGTACAATATGGGCATCAAACGAATGGTGTTAATGAGTATTTTAAAAGGGAGTGGGCCTTAGTTCTATAGGTGGACGCCGTTTCGAAATATAGCCATAAAGGTGGACCAGGGGTGACTCTAGAATGTGTTTGTACGATATGGGTATCAAATTAATGGTATTAATGAGGGTTTTAAAAGGGAGTGGTGGTTGTTGTATAGGTGGTCGCCTTTTCGAGATATCGCTATAAAGGTGGAATAGGGGTGACTCTAGAATGCGTTTGTACGATATGGGTATTAAATGAAAGGTGTTAAAGAGTATTTTATGAGGGAGTGGGCCATAGTTCTATAGGTGGACGACATTTAGGAATATAGCCATAAAGGTGGATCATGGTTGACTCTAGAATGCGTTTGTACGATATGGGTATCAAATGAAAGGTGTTAATGAGTATTTTAAAAGGGAGTAATCCTTAGTTCCATAGGTGGACGCCGTTTCGAGATACCGCCATAAAGGTGGACCAGGGGTGACCCTAGAATTTGTTTGTACAATATAGGTATTAAAAGAAAGGTGTTAATGAGTATTTTAAAAGGGAGTAATCCTTAGTTCCATAGGTGGACGCCGTTTCGAGATATCGCCATAAAGGTAGACCAGGGGTGACCCTAGAATTTGTTTGTACAATATGGGTATCAAAAGAAAGGTGTTAATGAGTATTTTAAAAGGGATTGGGCCTTAGTTCTATAGGTGGACGCCGTTTCGAAATACCGCCATAAAGGTGGACCAGGGGTGACTCTAGAATGTGTTTGTACGATATGGGTATCAAATTAAAGGTATTAATGAGAGTTTTAAAAGGGAGTGGTGGTAGTTGTATATGTGAAGAATTTTCCAGATCGCGACCAAAATGTGGACCAGGGTGACCCAGAACATCATCTGTTGGATACCGCTAATTTATTTATATATGTAATACCTGCCAAGATTTTAAGGGTTTTTTATTTCGCCCTGCGGAACTTTTTCATTTTCTTCTACTTAATATGGTAGGTGTCACAACCATTTTATAAAGTTTTTTCTAAAGTTATATTTCGTGTCAATAAACCAATCCAATTACCTCACCATGTTTCATTCCTTTTTTCGTATTTGGTAAAGAATTATGGCATTTTTTTCATTTTTCGTAATTTTCGATATCGAAAAAGTGGGCGTGGTCATTGTCGGATTTCGTTCATTTTTCATACCAAAATAAAGTGAGTTCAAGTAAGTACGTGAACTAAGTTCATTAAAGGTATGTCGATTTTTGCTGAAGTTATCGTGTTAACGGCCATGCGGAAGGACAGACGAACGACAGTGTATAAAAACTGGGCGTGGGATCAACCGATTTGGCCCGTTTTCACAGAAAACAGTTAACATCATAAAATCTATGCCCCTACCAAATTTCAAAAGGATTGGTTAATTTTTGTTCGACTTATTGCGTTAAAAGTATTCTAGACAAATTAAATGAAAAAGGGCGGAGCCACGCCCATTTTGAAATTTTCTTTTATTTTTGTATTTTGTTGCACCATGTCATTACTGGAGTTGAATGTTGACATAATTTACTTATATACTGTAAAGATATTAAATTTTTTGTTAAAATTTTACTTAAAAAAAATTTTTTTTAAATGTGGGCGTGGTCCTTCTCCGATTTTGCTAATTTTTATTAGGCGTACATATAGTAATAGGAGTAACGTCCCTGCCAAATTTCATCACGATATCTTCAACGACTGACAAATTACAGCTTGCAAAAATTTTAAATTACCTTCTTTTAAAAGTGGGCGGCGCCACGCCCATTGTCCAAAGTTTTACTAATTTTCTACTCTGCGTCATAAATTCAACTCATCTACCAAGTTTCGTCGCTTTATCTGTCTTTGGAAATGAATTATCGCAATTTTTCCGTTTTACGAAATTTTCGATATCGAAAAAGTGGGCGTGGTTATAGTCCGATATTGTTCATTTTAAATAGCGATCTGAAGTGAGTGCTCAGGAACCTGCATACCAAATTTCATCAAGATACCTCAAAATTTACTCAAGTTATCGTGTTAACGGCCATGCGGAAGGACAGACGGAAGACTGTGTATAAAAACTGGGCGTGGCATCAACCGATTTCGCCCGTTTTCACAGAAAACAGTTAGCATCATAAAATCTATGCCCCTACCAAATTTCAAAAGGATTGGTTAATTTTTGTTCGACTTATGGCGTTAAAAGTATCCTAGACAAATTAAATGAAAAAGGGCGGAGCCACGCCCATTTTGAAATTTTCTTTTATTTTTGTATTTTGTTGTACCATGTCATTACTGGAGTTGAATGTTGACATAATTTACTTATATACTGTAAAGATATTAAATTTTTTGTTAAAATTTTACTTTAAAAAATTTTTTTTTTTAAAGTGGGCGTGGTCTTTCTCCGATGTTGCTAATTTTTATTAGGTGTACATATAGAAACAGGAGTAACGTCCCTGCCAAATTTCATCACGATATCTTCAACGACTGACAAATTACAGCTTGCAAAAGTTTTAAATTACCTTCTTTTAAAAGTGGGCGGTGCCACGCCCATTGTCCAAAGTTTTACTAATTTTCTACTCTGCGTCATAAATTCAACTCACCTACCAAGTTTCGTCGCTTTATCTGTCTTTGGTAATGAATTATCGCACTTTTTCCGTTTTACGAAATTTTCGATATCGAAAAAGTGGGCGTGGTTATAGTCCGATATTGTTCATTTTAAATAGCGATCTGAGGTGAGTGCTCAGGAACCTACGTACCAAATTTCATCAAGATACCTCAAAATTTACTCAAGTTATCGGGTTAACGGCCATGCGGAAGGACAGACGGACGACTGTGTATAAAAACTGGGCGTGGCATCAACCGATTTCGCCCGTTTTCACAGAAAACAGTTAACATCATATACTGTAAAGTTATTAAATTTTTTGTTAAAATTTTACTTAAAAAAAATTTTTTTTTTTAAGTGGGCGGGGTCTTTCTCCGATTTTGCTAATTTTTATTAGGCGTACATATAGTAATAGGAGTAACGTCCCTGCCAAATTTCATCATGATATCTTCAATGACTGACAAATTACAGCTTGCAAAAATTTTAAATTGCCTTCTTTTAAAAGTGGGCGGTGCCACGCCCATTGTCCAAAATTTTACTAATTTTCTATTCTGCGTCATAAGTTCAACTCATCTACCAAGTTTCGTCGCTTTATCTGTCTTTGGTAATGAATTAGCGCACTTTTTCGGTTTTACGAAATTTTCGATATCGAAAAAGTGGGCGTGGTTATAGTCCGATATCGTTGATTTTAAATAGCGATCTGAGATGAGTGCTCAGGAACCTACATACCAAATTTCATCAAGTTACCTCAAAATTTACTCAAGTTATCGTGTTAACGGACGGACGGACGGACGGACATGGCTCAATCAAATTTTTTTTCGATCCTGATTATTATGATATATGGAAGTCTATATCTATCTCGATTCCTTTATATATGTACAACCAACCGTTATCCAATCAAACTTAATATACTCTGTGAGCTCTGCTCAACTGAGTATAAAAACGTCGACCGGTCTAGCACAACACCTTACAAAGAGCAAACACGTAGCTGATTTCTCAAATGTTAAAATTTTAGACATTGAACGGAGAGAGAAAACGAGAATGACGCTGGAAAGTATTCGCATTCAACAACAACTACAAAACGCGATGAACTTCAAAGAAGATTTTGACAACATAAGCAGCGCCTACTCAGCTGTTATACAGAGATGCAAGAGAATGTACCTAAAAAATAAACAAATGTCATTTTAATGTACCTATGTTAATAATGTTGTGCAAAAATTATATTAGTACCTGAAATAAATAATTATTAATGGGAATATTAATGTAAGTAGCAAAATAAGTGTTAAGCGATGTGCCAGTTTTATGTTTATTGTTAGATATCCTAAAATAAAGTTTAATGTATTTAATTTTATATACTTAACATTAAACAGATCCCCAAAGAAGAAGATGTAAGGTAACGTCGAAACGCATCGTGAATAACAAATATACCCTGTTTTAATTTATGGCCACAAATGCTCCTTAAGCGAACTAAATATTTATAAATTGGCCCAAACAACATAATAAAAATACCAAAGTTTCTTTGAAAACCGCCGTACCAACAAGCATAGCTTTAACACATAATTGCATACGAAGTATGCAATGTGTAAAAGATTAAAATATGGAAAAGAAGGCAATTGGGAAAAACTTTACAACAACTAAGGCATGACGTAGCATAATGCGTTTGTAACCATTTCAACTATCGTAGGAGTGCGGGTTCGACTCCCACTCCCGGGGGAAAAGGCTTTGAAGAGATTTACAAGGTATAATCGAAACAGCTGTCGCTTTGTCCGTCCTGATGTCACGTTGTTTAAATTTTTCCCAAATTATTAAATAAATTATAAAATTAAAAATTGCTTCGAATAAATGTTTTCATACATTTATAAAAAAAAGCAATACGCGCAATCCCCGATTAAATCATACAAACAGACAAAATTGGTTAATTCGTTGTAGTTCTATAAATAGAACAAAAACAGCAACAATACCACAGTTTCTTTGAAAACGGCCGTACCAACAAGCATAGCTTTAACACATAATTGCGTACGAAGTAGTCAATGTGTAAAAGATTAAAATATGGAAAAGGAGGCAATTGGGAAAAACTTTACAACAACTAAGGCATGACGTAGCATAATGCGTTTGTAACCATTTCAACTATCGTAGGAGTGCGGGTTCGACTCCCACTCCCGGGAGAAAAGTCTTTGAAGAGATTTACAAGGTATAATCGAAACAGCTGTCGCCTTGTCCGTCCTTATGTCACGTTGTTTAAATTTTTCCCAAATTATTAAATAAATTATAAAATTAAAAATTGCTTCAAATAAATGTTTTCATAAAAAAAAGCAATACGTGCAATCCCCGATTAAATCATATAATGCAAAATAGTTTTGTAATTTTGATAAGTATTGGAAAAAATGTAATTTAAGTGAATTTGTTGAAAGTAAAAAAATTTTTATTTCGCCATACCAACTGTACCGCTGCTCTCTGCTTGGGTCTCTTCTTGTGGTTCCGTTATGGGCGTGGCTTGGCTAATGCCGTTTTTTCAATAAAAATATATACCGTATTTTGGTTCCGTTGTGGAGTTGGCATGGCTGCTGCCGTTTTTCGCCAAAAATCAAAAATTTTCGATTTTTCTTATAATTTAAATGTATGTAACTTTTGTTCTTTTCGCACACATTAGTGTATATTTTAAATAAAATTTTTTCCATATGTATTTTTCTTTTTAAATGTACGATATTTTCAAATTTTTTTTTGTAGTTTTTTTCAGTTTTTAAATTTTTTTTTGTACTTTATTCTTGATTTTATACTTTTTTGTAACGTGTTTGTAAATTTTGTATTTTTTTTGTAGATTTTTAAATGGTTTTAAAATTTTTTTGTAGGGTTTTTGTAAAGTTTGTATTTTTTGTAAATTTTTATATTTTTTGTAATTTTTTTAATGTTTTATACTTTTTTTGTAATTTTTTGATTTTAAACTTTTTTGTAATATTTGTTTTGATTTTGTAGAAAATTTATTTTCTTTTTAAACTTTTGTTAAATATTCATTTTAGGAACCGCGCTCCAGTTTTCACGCTTGTTGGGAGGCTTGCCTACTCGCCACTCTCCGATTTCACAAGCCTTCGGCCCACGGTCGCCATATTGAGGGTCCATTTTATGGATCCGACAAAAATGTTCTGCGCGCACTCACTCGGCTACCAGGCGCACACACTAACCTTTAACTTTCCTTCTTTAAATTAATAGAAACTGTTTTTTATTTTTCTTTAAGTTATATTTATTTGTATTTTCTGTAAAACTTAGTTCTCTCCTTCTTTTACAACTTTATTTCAAATTTTTTAGCTTCTTTATAACTCTGTTTAAAACTTTCTAGTTCCTTTATTGTTCTTAATTACTGTACTTCTCTAAACTATAATTTTTAGTTTACACACTTGTTTCTTTTTCTTTAGTTTTCCCTAGTGATGCGCATGCCGGTTTTCTTCAAACTGAAAACTGCCGCTAACGCAACCGGCTAGGCACCTTTTCTTTAGGTTGCTTAGCAACGAAATCCATAATGGCGTCGAGCAACGGCAGTTTCAACCAATCAGAAACTCTCCGCGTTGCTCCACTCTAACAATTTTAGTGATGCCAAGTGCATCTGATGCATGGTTGCATCTTGCACTTTTCCAGAGGGGGAGTTCCCAGCTACAATTTAATGCAGTGAATTACTATGGCACTACAAGATTATGGAGGGAACACTTCTCTGGAGACCGCGATTTACCGCACAGGGATGACGATCCCGATCCGCTATCGATGATGATGGAATAAATGTCCCCCACCCGACTATGACGAAGTCAAAATAGCAATAACGAGATTGAAAGGCAACAAGGCCGCGGGCGCTGATGGATTGCCTGCGGAGCTATTAATATACGGCGACGAGGAGGTGGTAATGCGCATGCATCAGCTTCTTCGCAAAATATGGGCGGACGAGTGCATGACCGACGACTGGAATCTATGTGTTCTTTGCCCAGTCCTCAAGAAGGGGGATACTGCAAACTGCACCAATTATAGCGGCATCAGCCTTCTTAATATCGCATATAAGGTCCTGTGAGGTGTATTGTGCGAAAGATTGAAGCCCACCGTGAATCGGCTGTTTGGACGTTATCAGTGCAGCTTCAGAAATGGTAAATCTACCATCGACCAAAGTTTTCACAATGCGCCAAATCTTGGAAAAATCCCGCGAAAAAAGAATCGACACACATCACCTCTTCGTCGATTTTAAAGCCGCCTTCGTCCGCACGAAAAGGAGCTGCCTATATGCCGCTATGTCTGAATTTGGTCTCCCCGCAAAATTTATATGGCTGTGCAAAATGACGTTGAGCAACACCATCAACTCAGTCAGAATTGGGAAGGACATCTCCGAGCCGTTCGAAACTAAACGAGGTTTCAGACAGGGTGACCCCCTATCGTGCGATTTCTTTAATTTGATGCTGGAGAAAATATACTAATTGCAGAACTTAACCGCTCTTGAACAATATTCTATAAAAGCGTGCAATTACTGGCATATGATGATGACATTGATGTCATCGGCCTAAACACCGCCGCCGTTAGATCTGCTTACTACAAACTGGAAAAAGAAGCGGTAAAGATGGGTTGATGGTGAATGAGGACAAAACGATGAACCTGCTGTCATCGAGCAAAGAGTCAGCGCATATGCGCCTTGTCAACTGCGCTGTAACTTCGAAATAGTAAAAAACTTCGTTTATTTGGGAACCAGCATCAACACTAGCAACAACATCAGCTCTGAAATCCTGCGAAGAATCACTCTTGCCAATAAATGCTACTTTGGACTAGGTGGGCAATTGAAAAGTAAAGCCTTCTCTCGGCAAGTCACTTATCGTTCCCGTCCTGCTATATGGTGCAGAAGCATGGACCATGACAACATCAGATGAAATGGCTCAGGGAGTGTTCGAGAGAAAAGTAATTCGAAAGATTTATGGACCTCTACGCGTTGGTGATGGCGGGTACCAAAGAAAATTTAACGATGAGCTGTACGAGTTATAGTCCAGCGAATCAAAACCAGGCGGCTGCGCTGGCTAGGCCATGTTATGCGAATTAAATATGACGCTCCGGCCAAGAAAGTGTTTCTATCGGAACGCGCCTATGGAAGCAGAGGTAGAGAGCGACCACCACTCCGCTGGAAGGACCACGTGGTCTTCGCTGGATTTCAGAGCTGATTTAAACTCCCTTGGTGTGACCAATTGGCGCCGGTTGGCAGAAAGAAGGAGCGACTGGCGCGCCTTGTTGGACGGCACAACCGTTTAAACGGTTAAGCGCCAATTATGTAAGTAAGATTTGGCTGAAGAATCTAACAACAAATAAAAATATAATAAAAAAGTATTTTTTATTTGAATGCCGGATCAAATAAGAAATAAAAAGTATCTTTGATTTGCGCGAAGAATCAAATAAGAAATAAAAAATATTTTTATTTGGACGCCGAGTAAATAAAAAATAAAAAGTATCTTTGATTTGCCTGAAGAATCAAATAACAAATAAAAAATATTTTTTATTCGGACGCCGAGTAAATAAAAAATAAAGTAAGAATCAAATAACAAATATAAAGAATCTTTTACTTGAATGCCGAGTCAAATAAAAGTAAAAAATATTTTTGATTTGAAAACATTTTCAAATAAAAAATATATTTTACTTTTGCATTCGTGATTAATTCAAATAAAAATCACGCAACCCTGCTGGATCAACAATGATATCTTTGGCGCAGAATTTTTTGGAAATGTTTCATACCTATCGTAAGGATCGAGATCCAATCAAAACGGGATGTCAAAGAGGTGGCGGGGTACTAATTGCCATAAGACGTTCCCTCCTTTCCTCTTTCGTTCAGCTCCCAAATACTGACTCGCTACTGGACCAAATTTGTATCACTATTTGTGGGCTGTTTGGAAAGCTGTTTATTTGTGTTTCGTATATTCCTTGTACTGCGCGCATGTGAATAATATTTTTGAAGTTTACAACATCAGGCTAAAAAAGCTGAAAAATCTTAGAAATAAGTATTTTAAGTTGTATAAAGCAACCAATGAATTTTCTTTCAGAGATCTATACTTATTATACATGAAACAGTTCAATGTACTTGATAAGTTTTTATATAATAAATACATCCCTATTTTCGAAGAAGAGTTAAAGCAAAATCCCAAGGCACTTTGGAACTTTGTCCGTACAAAAAAAGATTCTTCCAATATTCCAACTTCTGTAAATTTTAATGGCATTAGTTCAAACAGTGAACCTTTTGGCTGATTTTTTCAAATCTAATTTTGTTGTTGCCTCTAATACTACTGGTGTTAGGGTTTGTTCTGATACAGCCAACTCCTTGGACTTTGGCTCATTATTGATATCAGAATTAGATATTATTATTGGCATCTCGTCCCTGCAATCTTCTTTAAAAAAAGATATTGATGGGCTGTCTTCTTTTTTTTTTTTGTTAAAAAATGTAGTAGTTCGCTTTGTGTGGCGTTGTGAAATATCTTTAATCTGTCATTGTCCACTGGCGTTTTCATCGATCGATTGAAATTGGCTTCTATTACTCCAATCTTTAAGTCTGGAAACAAAAGCGAGGTAGCAAACTACAGGCCAATCTCTAAACTATCAGCCTGTTCAAAATTGGTTTAGAAAGTAGTAAAAAGAGAAGTTGGCTTTTGCTATTAAAGGTACAATCGATCCATGTCAGCATGGGTTTGTTGCTTGTCGCTCAACAGTGACAAACCTAGCAGTTTTTTCTCAATACTGAGTTTCTTCTTTTAGGAATGGGTATCAAGTTGATACTATAAGTTAAACTTTTAAAAATTGGAAACTCTAACGGGAGACGTGCTCCTTTATTGAATGCAAACTTATATCTGAACTTTACACAATATTAATGCTTACAATCTAGCCTACGTTTGCCTTACCGCGATGAAAGGGAAAACTGCTGATCATGCACTTACCAGAGGTGAGTTTGTTTATTTTAATTTGGTTTCCATTTACCGCTTACTCTTCACACGGTTTGCTTTGGACGTCTTGCGGCTTCAGCAAATTTTGTCAGTTTGCTATGTCTGGAGTATTATGTGTCTGAATATTTGTTTTTTTATATTATATAAATATGTGCCATGGTAACATTTTGTTAATTTTATTGTTTTTCTTTACTGCTCTGATATGGATAGTTTGGCAAATTTGATTATCTGGTCGCTATTTTAATTTCTGAAAATTCTACAGCTTCGTCTAAATTTACGAATGGGATATTATCCTTATCACAGATTTTTTTAACAATATCAATTTCTTCGGTCGACAAAATATATGAATTTGCTGTATTGGCCTTTGCCCAATGTATCGCGTAAGCGATGTTCACGAACCTCTCTTCCATAATTTCTAACTTGTATTTTAATTCAAAAAATGCCTCTATTTCTTTACTCTTGTCGTTTTGCATGTCCGTCATAATATGGTTTGTAATATTTGTGATTTCATTAACTTTTTCTACTGTAAGCTTATTAATGAGGACTTGATTGTTGTTGTTTTCTAAAACGTTATTTACTTTGTTCAGAACTATTTCATGGTCCTCATGGTCTGGACTTCCCGCAATCCATTTCCATGCACTGCCAAAAAATTGAGTGACCTTTTTGATCTTTTCTATCCTTAAATTATTAATATGGGCCTTCACTTGGGATATTAAGAGGGATATAAAAGGGTAATTCGGATTTCTGTAGAATTTTTCTGCTTTTGTCGTTGTTTCTCTATGTTCCAGGATTTCTGTATATTTGTCGATGTTTATTTCGTGTATTATCCTAAATTGTCCTGTCTGTAGTTTAGCCGTTCCTTTTTCTATTGTCATTAATTGGGAGTTCGAATAGTCTAATATCTGTACCTCTGCGAGGCATAGTGGTAAAAAGAATCTGAAAAAAAGAAAATTTTATTGTAGTAGTTAATTCCGTATCCTACTTTTATGGACGATTTGTCCTCTTTCGGTAACTACCGTGCTGTTCCTGGCTTCTTTAACTATTTCCCTACTATATAATTTGCTTATTTTTGTTCCTAGCCTCCTATTTTTTTTTTACAAATATGACTTGTCCTGGCAAGTAGGATTTGAGCGTTTGTTTACCTTTATTATGGAATTCAATATTCTCATTTTGTTTTTGTGTTACCTTTTGCAAATTCTCGTATCTTGTTTTTTCTATATCTTCGGGCGTGAAATTCATATTTCTTCCGAAGAATATGTCGACCGGTCTTTTCTATGAAACTGAGTGAATGGTATGATTGTACTCGGATACTGCTCTTTCTAAAAGTTCCTCAAAGTTTCGATGTCCCCCATTATCTTTCACACAGCGCATTATCTCACTTAGGGTGGAGTGGAATCTTTCCACTTGGCCGTTAGCCTGGCTTTTATATGGGGGAGTAGTATAAACTTCGATACCTAATTCGTCTTTCATCATAAACTTCATTGAAATGGAATTTAACGATGATTCATTATCGATCACTATTATCTTCTGTTACGTGGCTGACTGTTTGGGTGGTGAGGAGCGGCGGCAAGCAGGTATGCTTGCGGGCCCAGGCTAGCTCGTCGTCTTGGGCGGGGCATTTCACCACCGTCCTCACCCACAGCCACATGAACAAAAAAAGGGTTCATACCTGCATGATGGAAAAAAAGGGAGGAAAAGCTGAAAAAGATATAAATAAACATGAGGGGCTAAGTTAAATGGAGGGAAAAAGATGAAGGCCTGTCCTGTCAGGTGGAGTCTACCCTCCCTCTGCAGTGCAACCTGCACCGCACCATGGGCACTGTGCTTACTCCTATCTACTTACAGTGCCGCCAAACCTGACATGAGTCCGTCCGTCCTTCAGCAAGTCATTTTCCCTATGATCACCTTCACTTCCCCTTCTCGCGCACAAGCGCAGCACCTACACCAAATATTGTCAACCTAGCCCTGCATAGTGAATATATTCAAATTTCATCCAAACATACTAACAATTTTATTCATGAATTCAATTTCCTTAGTCTCTAAAAGAAAACTATGAGTTTAACCGATAGAGAAAAATCTTATATAAAGCTTAAATTAGCTTTCAACTAATAAAGCTGCCGGTTGGTTCTTAGACTACCCTAATGACAATGCATTATTGTACAATTCAATTAGTGAACCAGAAACTCTAACTTCAAATAAATTCAAACTAGGCTAGACTTATTCCGACCCTCCTTAATGCCCTCTCATTAACCAATTTCTTAACAAGTTAGATCCCAATTCTAAAGGGTACAGAAAAAAAATAACAAAATCAAAAAAAATTCACTATAGAGGTTCAAACCTCTGCCTTTTGTTACTGACCCCGCTAATATCTTACTACTTACAGTCAGTGAATTCAAATCCTACAGATACAGTTCCGAATTCATAAACGCGTAAACAATATAAGCTAAAAAACAAGGAAATGAAAAAGACAAAACCCTAATCCCTGACCTACCGTAAGTGGGCAAATAGAAGGAAGAAACAGGGAACTAAAAGCAAATGAGTTTGCAAGCAGATAAGTAAAATATGTATGTTTGTATAATTGTCGTAATTATGTATGGACATATATTCAAACTTTTTTTTCTTTCTTTCCTGATCTTCTGTTTTCTCAAGATCAGTGAATAGATCTCAATACGTGTTCATACATATGCACGCTGACACAAACATAAAAAAACAATTTCTTTAATTGCACTCACCGGTCTCTCGTTCTCCAACGGCGCCGCTGCAGTTGAGTAGATACCTGTGCTGAAAGGAACAAAAAAAGGCTCAAACGTACATTTGTCACTCAATTATTCAGCAAGATCACTCGATGGTGATCTTGGCGAATCGTTTAGTTGGTAGTATGAAATCTATGCCCGGGGTTTAACATGTGCTAATTTCCTTTTGATTGTTAGGACAGGGAAAAAATTTATATCTGTGTTCAGTGTCGAAAATTAGTGTTAATTACCAGAGGACCTATTTGCAAGAAGGATTCTCGCAAACATCTCCGTGTGGCAACCAAAAAAAAAAAAAACGTAGGTATAAAAAACTAATTACGGAAAGACGAATTCAAAATTTTAGGTTTTTGAGTTAGCCGCTTGGCAAACAAAAATAAAAAAACCATGCGCTAAAGAATAAACGTGGGAAGAGTGTCCCGATAAGAAGAGTGATTATAAATTATCGTAATGATCTGTGGGGTAAGACAAAATAACAAGAAACCAAAAGAAACTTTGTAATAATGGATAGGTGGGAAGAAAAAAAACAAAATTAAACTGAAAGTGAAAGGAACTAAGTAATAGGCAAAAAGGGAGATTGAAATTAAAGTGAAACTAGGGGATATTTAAAGAATGTGTTTGAACCGAATTAGGAATGTTTCCTTATGCCCTCAACCTCTCGTATTAAACTATTAATCTACGTATTAAAAAATGTAATTTTTACAAATTATAAGACTATAAAAACTATCAAAAAGTGGCTCCAAATCTGAGGTTGCTGCGCCCGGGGTTGTTGAGATGTCGCTGAACACTCCTCCTTGGTGGGATGCTTTGTATGTTGTAGTTGCTTCTGCTTGGCATCCAGCGGATCAGTATTGGCCGTCGTTAATGCCCTGCACTTACGTGGTAGCTGTGTGTTTCTGGATCCGTGTCAGATGTGTTGTTTTGATATCTATGTTGCCAAAAAAAATATAGTGTTGCCGACGTGTCGTCTTACCACCGTATTTTTGTTGTGTTTGACGTATTGTTTGTATAAATTCCTCTATGTTGTTGTTGCCAAGTTGTGCCTTCGTACAACCAACGGCAGTCTCCAGTGTGTTGCCGGTGGATCTTGTGAGTGTTGTTGTTGCCCTAACCAAAATTCGTTGTAATTGTTGCTGTTGTTTGTTGGCAGTAAGAAGTGTTATTGGAGCGATTGGCGTCAGTATAACATTGATGCACGCTGCCAAATCAAAGAGTCATGGTTGTTCAGGCTAGGTGCCGCCAAATGGTACGGTTTGTAGTAGTTGTTGCGTGGCCGATATGCCGGAAGTGGCTGTGCCCAGCGGGTCCTACCAACTAGCAGGGTGACCTAGAATTGGGAGAAAAGAATAAAAAACCAATCTTTACTAAGTGAAATATAGGTCGAGCTTTAAAAATTCATCAACCATATTTATGCATACATTGCTTGTTTGCATGCTCATATACTCACCTTACGTACATATTTTTGTACGTAGGCTTATGTATATGCTTGCAATTTTGATTTGGGCTTGCTTGAAAGGTTGGCTATATGGAAGCCACCTCCCCAGAGCGCATGCCGGATTGGCAAAAAAAAAAACCCAAAACGCACATGACGGAAAGGTTGATCTTACCTGGTGCTATGACTTCGATTCCAGTATCCAAATAATCTAGGGGCAGCTGTTTTTCCACTTTGTTCGGCACGAATCGCGAGTACTTTGCGGCGCGCACAACACAATTTAAGGAAGCAATAGGTATATTTACCAGTCAACGGTTTAAACCACGCACTACAAACTTTAACCTTTTTTTTTTTTTTTTTTGAACTAATTGGCACTTCACCGTGTATCTTTACTTTCGCACCTCGCTGAGCACAGTTAAAAATCAAACTTTGGCCCGTTGCCTAACGTTCTGCCCTTTTATATCTGCCGCCGTGGTAAGGAAAGTTACCCAAAACGGATAGTTTTAACACATACAAGCTTTTTACTTTCGGCTTTATGCATTCACACAGTCATACATTCACACATTTGTGCATTCACACAACATAACACCTACACAGATACATTTCGTTCGTGCCCTCACCGCAATGTTGCTATACCTTTGGCAACATTGTCGCAGTTAAAACCCACCTGATGCCGAACCGACTGGTCACTTCCGCTGCAACACTGTTGTCATAGCGTAGTGTAGATACATTCTTCGCAACATTGCAGCTGAAGCACGAACCTAGACACACTACACACAAATACAGACACACGCTACCATTCACTCAAACCAGTATCTATGGTGAAAGGCTGTCGTTACAGGCTCGCAACCGCCGATGGTGCCTGCACTATGGAGCGTGTGCGTAAAAAGGGTCAGACGCAGCCTGTTGTTTCCCGTCCAATGTGTGGCCTCGACCCACGATTCAATGCCGGGCCTAATCTTATTGTCAGAGTCTCAAAGCTTGCCACTCGGAATAATTTTGTTGCAACATCAGGAACTAAGAAACTGCGCCACGGCTAACATTTACATCCTACTTAGACTATATCACAGATAAATTCTAAAAACTAGAAGGAAAATAAAATAAAGAAAATATCACAGATAAAAAAAGTACATAACTAAAAAATAAAATAAAATATCACAGATGGCGAAAAATTATAACAAAATTATAAAGGAATATCACAGCTCGTGTAGTCAAGTAGGTAAAAAGAGGTAACATAAGTACATAAATAAAGTAAAAAAATGAATAAATGCAAAAATAATCAAATAAATAAAAAAGTCAAGAAAAACAAAAATAATTTAATAAAATAATCACGTACATCAATAAGTTAACAAATAAAATACGTCAATAAATAAATAAACTACGCCGATAAATAAATAAACAACATAGAACAAACGTACTAGGACTACAAAAAAACATTGAACTATTTTGCAAAAATGTCTTTAGCGTGGTATACGCCGATCTTTTTACCATTACTATCGCCAAGCTCGTACATCGAATTCCCGACAGTTTTTAGGACTATACATTTTATCTGTTTGGGAGCCAGCTTGGGGTTGTAGTTATCGACTAGGGAATTCTGCTTAAAGTTTCGGCGATATACCACTTGTCCGATTTTAAACGTAACATCCCTACTCCTAGTGTTATATACTTTTTTTACTTCTTTCGTGGACCAACTTCAGCTCTTTCATTATCTTGCTTCGCAACAATTGTAGTCTGTCATTATTTGTTTCTATTTCAACGTCAACATCTTTCAGTGCGCCCAACTTTCGGTATAGCTCGTATGATGCAGCATGCTGTATCATAGGCATACCGAAAGTGGCATAGTACGGCGACATGTTGATGGCGGAATGTGCAATGCTGCGGAGGGCAAATGCGGCATCTGTGACATACTTGTCCCAGTTTTTCTGATTATCCTTTATGAAGGATCGGATGATTTGTAGAACTGATCGATTTACCCTCTCCACAGCGTTACCCTGAGGCGAGTAAAATGCCGTCTTTATATGTTTTGTGCCGTACTTTTCTAAAAAGCTGTTGAACCTTTCAGCTACGAATTGTTTTCCATTATCAGAATGGATATATTCGGGCACGCCGAATATATGGAAAACATCCCTTTCCAAAAACTTTATAACCGCCGCTGAAGTTGCCTTTCTCATCGGTTCTAAGAATACAAACTTAGTAAAATGATCTAAACACACAAAGACGTACACATTACCATCACTACTACGAGGGTAAGGGCCCATAAAGTCAATAAACAAACGTTGGAAAGGTCGTTCGGTAAGCTTTTGCTTTCCCATTAGTGGTTGTTTGAATACATTTTGTGTCTTGTTTATTTTGCAGGTTTCACAATCATTGACATGTGCGCACACATCAGATACCATGCCTGGCCAATAATACTTTTGACGCAGTCGGGATAGGGTCTTATGAATGCCACCATGGCCAGCAGAAGGTGAGCCGTGTGACAATTCCACTAGCCCCGGTCGCAACCCCGACGGAACCCACAGCTTCCAGGTCTGGTCCGCTAGAAGATCGTCCCCCCTGTCAAATTGCGTCCGTTTGTATACATAACCGTCCGATAGACATAGGTCGGGGAGCTTTTCTTTGTTTTCAGTCACCGTTTTTCGAAGCTCTTTGTACTCCTCCGACTCAAAGTACGGTGACTCGAGGCATACGTCCATCACACGGTCATTCGTCAATATTTCGTCCATGTGCATCCGTGAAAGTGTGTCGGGAACCACGTTCTGCGCACCTTTTCTGTGTTCAATATTGAAGTCATAGGCTTGTAGTTTTAGACTCCATCTTGCCAACCTACCCGACAGATCTTTCTGATTCATCAGCCATTTAAGGCTGTCATGATCAGTTATGATGGTGAATGTGGTTCCCTCCACATATGGTCAAAATCTTTTTACGCTTACTACGGCAGCGTAGCACTCCAGTTCGGTGATGCTGTAGTTCTTCTGTGCTTTGTTCAGTTTTGCCGACACGTAAGCGATTGGTCTTTCGTTCTGGTCATCGTCCAGTTGAAACAAAACCCCTCCCACTCCGTCAGTTGATGCATCACATTGAATATAAAATTTTCTGTTGAAATCAGGGTGTGTAAGCACTGGTGCCGAAATCAACTTTTGCTTCAAAATTTCGAAAGATTTCACCGCTTCGTCAGTCATAGTGAATTTCTTAATTTTGTCTTTCTTGAGGCAGTCGTGCAGCGGAGCTGCAATAGTCGCATAGTCCTGTATGAAACGTCGGTACCAGCCCGACATGCCTAGGAACCGTCGTAGTTGCTTCGGGGTTTTAGGTGTAGGAAAATCCCTCACGGCTGCCACCTTATTGGCGTCTGTCCTAATGCAACCGTCCCCTACTACGTACCCCAGATATCGCACCACTTTATAACAAAATTTGCTTTTTTCTACATTGATCGTTAATCTAGCTTCCCTAAGACACCGAGCGACCTTTTCCAATAAACACATATGAGACTCAAAATCTATAGAACAAACTAACAAATCATCAAGATAGACAAAGACACTTTCACGTAAAGCGGCCGGAATGACCTTGTCCATAAGACGACACATACGTTGTGCTGCATTGCACAACCCGAAAGGCATCACAGTGAATTGGTATAGGGGTCGGCCTGGGACAGTGAAGGCTGTCTTCTCACGTGACTTGGGATCGAGGGGAATCTGCCAGAAAGCATCCTTCAGATCAATTGCGGAGATATATCTAGTGTTTTGCAGGCGGCTCAGGATTCCATCAATGTGGGGCAAGGGGTATGCATCTTTGATTGTCCTTTCGTTCACTTTTCGTGCGTCTAAACAAAGCCGATTTTTGGTGCCCTTGATCACTAACGAAACTGGTGAGTTCCAGGTGCTGTTGAAATCCTCTATTACTCCCATTCTCAGCATTCGGTCCAGCTCTGCGTATATTAGCTTTTGGATGGCGGGTGAAATGGGATAGTGACGTTGCTTAACTGGCAGGTTCTCGTCGACAACTTCGATAACATGCTCTTCCTTGTCTGTTCGGCCTAACCCTAATACCGCGAAGGACGGGAATTGGGCTTTCACACGCTCCAACGTGTTACTCTCTTCGGTCGTTAAGACATGCTGAACGGCGTCGAAAGACAGATCACCCCCAGCGGGAACGAGCTCAGCCACACTAGCAACATTGTCACAAATATTCACACCCTTACTCACAACATTCATACCAAAGGCCTGCCAAAACTCTACTCCTAAATAAACTTCTTGTTGTAGATCAGGTACAATTAAAAATTCTAACTCTTTTGTGGAACCATCCCACAAGACAGGTAACCTTATTACCCCTACCACGGCGGTGTCTGCCCCATTTGCCGTCCGGATATTTTGACCCCTGATTGGCACAATCAGGGCCTCTCTACCGCGCAGAAGTGCCGCTGAGCCTTTCCCTAAACAGCAGGCACTCGCCCCTGAGCCCAGGAGTGCCAGGACCTCGTGGCCTCCTATCTCGGTTCTCGCAAAAAACCTGTTATCCCCTTTTACTGTAACTATGGTGGCAACAATCTTACTTCTTAACCTTTTAAAATATTTTCTTTTCTCTCGCATTTTCCTAATTTTTTCAAAATTCCTACTATTCTTCTTCTCCATATCTATTGTTTCGCAAAATATTCTACGCCTTGCTTCTTCATATTCCATTTTTCTTTGATGTAAACTTTTTATTTCCCTTTTCTCCTTTTTATGCTCTATTGGTTTCGCAACTGCGACCTCATTTTCTATTCTTTTTAATATTTTTACTCCCTTGTGGCCGGGTTGTGTGTTTCCTGGCTGGAGCCCCCGGTTATTTCCGCCAGCTTCATGTTTCCCTTGTTGGGTTTAAAAACACAGAAAGACGTATTACTACCACAAGCAAAACAAAGCATACTGTGAAACTGGGACGAACATTTATTTGGCTTTTGTGCTTCTGCCGGGTTTTTCTCAATAAAATCCACCGGCATGCCACACGAAAAACACAACATTAAATGAAACGGTGACGCACAAAAGAATTTAACGTGGACTTAGTCACATTTGGAATAACAGATGGACCTGGGACACTGGAATTGACAGGAGTTTGGTGCTGGGTCTGGGATTGGGGTTGGGGTCTTCTGTTGAAGGCTTCTATATTCCTGTCGCATAACTTTTCCTGTAGTTCTGACTCCTCGAACACTATCTCATTCACTGCACTACTACTCCTATTTTTATTTTCTTTCATAAGTTTTTCGGCTCTCCTGCACTCAGTCTTGAGCTCCGCCAGAGAGTCCATTTTTAGGGCGAAGGTCAAGTTGGCCAGGTATGGTTTGAGATTTCCCCTGACTATGCCAACCAGCTCCTTCTCAGGGATTCACGTCCGCAAGCGGAAAGTTATATCATGTATTTCACCGTAGAAGTCGTCGAACGTTTCGCCGGGTTGCTGCTTCCGTTCCATCATCTCACGGATTATTTCATAGTCGGACTCGGCGGTCTTAAAGTGGCTTAGCAGCTCGGCTTTCAGTCCGAAGTACCCAAAATCGGGATCCTCGGAATGATCCTCGAGTATCTGCCAATACCACCTAAAGGCACCGCCGGAAACCAGACAATGAAAGTCCGTGAAAAGCTGGAAGTAGGAAATGTTATGTTGTTCGCGCATTCGTTCAACCCGGAATATGAAACTTTCGACGCTCATCCCTTTCTTAGTCCCGTCAAATTTTATGTGCCACTTCTCCAAATCGAGCTTTTTCCACCTTGGCGGTTCATTCGGGTCTCTTGTGTCTCGTGTCCCCACCGAGGCCTGATTAGACGATGGTCCACTGGCACGACCGGCAGTTGCGCAGGCTAGGCGTTCGGGAGTGGATGCCCCAGCAGGTTGACTGCCCAGGGGATGCACGGTGGTTTCCATCTCCGCCACTCTACCGCTAAGGTTCCCAACGTTGGTTTTTATGCCTCGGACTTCCCTTGCTATCTCAGACACCAGGTCTTGCTGCTGTGCCATCATCGCCATCATCCGGCTCAGTTGCTCCACGTTAGACATGGCATTAGCGTTTTCAGTCACAGTACCAGGCGGATTTCCAACGCTGGAGCCCGAAATGGCTTGTTGCGGTCTCCCCTGTGCAACCTCGCCCCCCACAACACTCCCCTCCCCCGTGTCGGACATTTGACACAAGAGATCGATTTTTTGAGAGAAGTTCAAACTATTGCTGGATTCGTTGAAGGACAGTCCGCTTGCGAACGGCACCCTCTGGATACGTTCGTGGTCGATGGACGAAAAGATCCGGGACCGGCACCTGTCGAAGTAGACAGTCGGGACAAAGTCAACTGGCCGCGGAATTCCAGTGTCGATCTGGTCGAACACAGACCCTACTACAATGTTTTCAAACTCTCGCCTTTCCACCGCCTTCGATTGGCTGCGCGTAACACGCCTATTGGTGCTCAGCACCCCTAGACCACCAGAAATCCTGTCCTCCGGAACCTTACCTGCCTCCTTGTCTTTGGCAGACATTCACCAACTAATAAACCCAACGAGCTACACCCCAAACGTCCACTAGCAACTAGTAAAAATCAAAAAAAAAAAAAAAACAACGTTCGTAGGTGCAACGCACCACTAGATGAACATAAGCAAAATGCAAATGATATAAAGGACCAGCTTATATTTTGGGCAAGATTCAGAAATGCAAAATTCCACGGAAATTAAAAAAAATTATTAGAAGTAAAAAAAAATTATAAAAGTAAAACCAATAATTTAGTAATTAGGTATTTGTACTTACATAAACGTAAATGGGTATATGCACCGGAATTCAAGACTGAGAGATAGATAATCAAGCAAGCACTAAATCTTGCCTGAGTCGTATAAAAAAACTTTAATCTGTGTAAATAAAAAAACTTAAAAGTACCCGAATAGCGAGGATATATAAATAACGAAACTAAAAATCAGATTCATAAGACAGAATATATATAGAAATTCAAATACTTATTATCTTATAAACTGCGTGTTATAATATAATGTGTGTGTAGGTGTATGTATTTATGTAGATGAGTGTAATGTACGGTTTTAAGTATATGCTTAAAAGTGTTTGTATGGATGTACTAACAGCCAATAGTCGGGTCGGAACTAATCCACTGTAAGACCTACCGAAAAACTATGCTTATTATTACTAACCGCAACCAAAAAAATATAAAAAGAAATAAAACTGAACAGTATGTTTATAGTAAAAAAAAAAAATCCAAGATTATAAAAAAACTAGATGATGAAACTTGGATACAATATCTCTATGACGTATTGTCCTGTCAGCTACCTATCGATACAAAATAATGACGGAGCGGTTTAAAAGGTCGAACCAAACCCAAAAAAAAACAAACTTTTGCTTAAAAACAAAATTTAAATGAGGATATATATATGTATATTGGTGTGTGGTGCTGCCTTGGCGAAGGTCATGTGAAGTCGATTAGTCCGTATCTATCCATCGTCGTGTCCATTTTCGGTCCCCGTACTGTCCTTTAGGTGTGGCACTACACGCCCGGTGACGAATCGCGAAGTGTGGCTGCCACACCTCCCTACTCTCATCGTGGCGACTTGCTGCAAACCTCACTTACCGATAATGCTGGATCACCGGTAAGGTAGCTTGAACAGTCGTCACGATCTCCTAACTAACGTCCGTCTCTCTAACTGTGTGCCATACCAAGTACCACCTACTCGGCTTAAAATCCAAAGAGGGAACCCCGGTACGGTCACTCAGCTTTCTCCTACTCTTTTTGTCATGATGCCACAAACTGCCAGGGTAAATCCCAGTAGCGATGCCATCATGCCAGTCCCTGTCCAAAGTCAGAAGAAGGAAATGAAACAAAGTTTAGAGGGGTAAGAGAGATAACCAGAATATAAAAAAAAAGAAGATAGTTGCTAAAGGAATAAAAAAATTAAAGAGTCGGGGTAAGAAAAGAAAATCAATCTAAGTGGGCTATTAACGTTGAAAATACAAAAGGCAAAAATTGGAAGCATTAATTGAGATAAAAAAAAACTGCAAAATAAACTATAAATTTAGGAATGATTAAGAAGAAAATAAAAAAACATTGGAAGGACAAAAAACCGAAGAGGTTATCGGGCTATTATCGTTGGGCGCCATTGTTACGTGGCTGACTGTTTGGGTGGTGAGGAGCGGCGGCAAGCAGGTATGAACCCTTTTTTTGTTCATGTGGCTGTGGGTGAGGACGGTGGTGAAATGCCCCGCCCAAGACGACGAGCTAGCCTGGGCCCGCAAGCATACCTGCTTGCCGCCGCTCCTCACCACCCCAACGTGGGGCGCCATTGTTACGTGGCTGACTGTTTGGGTGGTGAGGAGCGGCGGCAAGCAGGTATGCTTGCGGGCCCAGGCTAGCTCGTCGTCTTGGGCGGGGCATTTCACCACCGTCCTCACCCACAGCCACATGAACAAAAAAGGGTTCATACCTGCTTGCCGCCGCTCCTCACCACCCAAACAGTCAGCCACGTAACACTTCGGGACGCCGAAGGATAATATTGTATCCCTTAAGGGTCTCCTTACATCCTCTATGGCCCTACTATTTAGCATTCTTGTTGCTGCATATTTCGAAAACTTATCTAGTGCAGTCATAACTCTCTTCCCTTCCGTTAAAAAGATGTCTATATTGACTGCGTGTCCTGGGAAGGTTGGCAATGGGGTTGCTGCTATTTTTGGGTTGTTAGGGTGCCTCTCATACTTGCTTTCTTTACATACCGTGCAGTTTGTTATTAGTCGCTTGATTTTGTTCATCATCCCGGGAAAATAACTTTTCTCTATGATCTGTATCGCGTTCCTATGTGCTCTTAGATGTCCTTTCAAAATAATATTTTCCTGCTCTTGCTCGTTAGTTATGTCCTCCACCAACTTCGGGGTGTACCTACATTTATAGTTGCTAAAGTGTAGGATAGACGTTTTGTATTATACCCATAGTCCTCTCGTCAGTGTGGATTCCGTTGATTACGGATGGGTTTAGGTATCTTTTGAAGAAATCTATAATCTTTTGCTCGTCGAAAAATGGTTCGATAACTGTATGCTGGTGTACGGTTGGGAAGATTATTTTGAATTGGTAAGATGGCGTTCCTGAATGCTCGAGGAAAATTTGGTTTTTGAACACGTTAATCGGTACCTGCGTGCAGGGTATTAGGTTGTGTCCTGAACTCTCATAACTATGGGTAGTGGGTGTAAGCGAATTTATTTGAGCGGGTATTCTTGATAGCGCGTCTGTGACTACATTCGATTTACCGGGCTTGTAGATAAGCTCATAGTTATGTTCTTCCAAGATGGCTTTCCATCTTTTCATCTTACTGTTCGTATTTTTGAGGCTCAGGGCATACTTAAGAGGTTGGTGGTCGGTCACTATCTTAATTTTCTTAGAGCCGTACAGATAACTACGTAAATAATTAAGAGACCAGATTATGGCGAGCATCTATTTTTCATTGACGGCATAGTTCTCTTCTGTCTTGCTCAAAGTTCTTGAAATATAGGTGATGGGCCTTCCATCTTGTGAAAGGACTGCTCCTATTGCAAAATGGGAGGCGTCAGTGGCCAATTCGAAATCTTTCTCAAAGTTCGGGTGAGCAAGGACAATATCCCTTGATATTAGTGAAGTTTTTAATTTGTTAAATGCATTTAAAGCTTCTTCTTTTGCTTCGAGTTTTATTTCGATCTTCCTAGACTGATTTTTTGAAACATTCCCGGCTTCTCCTCGAAGGAGTGCAGTTAAAGGTTTGGCTAATTTGGAGTAGTCCCTAATAAAACCACGGTAGTAGCCTGACATACCTAGAAATGATCTTAGTTCCTTCAGATTCTTTGGCACTGGGAACTGTGCTACGGCCTCTACCTTCTTAGGATTGGTTTTTATGCCATCGGGAGTGACGATGTATCCTAGAAATTCGACTTCCTGTTTTGCGGACTCACATTTATCTAGTTGTATCTTCATGTTCGCTTCTTCTAATGTTTTTATTTATTTATTTAAATTAAGTCTATAGTACAGGATACCTTAAAGACTAGAATAATGTAAAATAATCTCGCGCAAATGAGAAGAAGTATGTATTGTAATTGATTGTTATAACTTATAGACAAATTGAATTTAGAATTCTTACAAAATCCGATTTTGATAGTGCAAAGTCAAGCTTAGTTGATGAAGAGAACAGAGCATTTAATTCTCTTAGTGACCGAGCAATAGGCGCATTGCTAGCATATGTTGTTCTAAAGTTTTCCAGATAAAAAGGGTAGAACGTACGAAGATTTCTCTGAGGAATATTAAAACTAATCCGCTCAAGTAACATTGGGCAATCGATAATGCCATTAATAACATTGAAGGCAAAAGAAAGCGAGAGAATTTTCCATCGTTTTTCCAGCGAATCCAAATTAATTAGCAAACGCCGAGAATCGTAGGGCGGGACAGGCTCCTCAAACCTTAAGGAACGTAGAGCGTGTTTTAGAAAGACCTTTTGAAATCGTCCAATTCTACTTATCGAGAGTTGATCATATGGTCTCCAAATGAAAACAGCATACTCTAAATGTGAGCGAACAAGAGAGGTAAATAGTTGTTTAACGTATAGGGATCAGAAAACTCCGTGGAGTTGCGACGAATGAAACCGAGAACGGAATACGATTTTGAGAGTATTAAGTTTATGTGGCCGTTGAAAGTAAGCTTAACATCAAATACCACGCCCAAGTCCTTAAACTCTGTTACATTTTGCAGCACATCATTAGCAATCCGATACGATGTATCGAGCATGCTTAGACGCTTGCAATATATCAAATGGAAACATTACTTTATGTTAAGGGAGAGGCGTTACTTCTCACACCATCTATGAAGATTTTCCAAATCGGTCTGCAGATGAAAGGCATCTGATGTGTCTCGAACATTCGAAAAAATGTTTAAATCGTCAGCATAGAGCAAAAATTTTGAGTGCGAAAAGCATTGACTGATGTCATTAATAAAAATTATAAAAAGGAGCGGACCTAGAATGCTTCCTTGAGGAACGCCTGAAGTGGCAACAAATACTAATTTAATATCCCTTAAGTGTTCCTCTTCGGTTTTACCGAATATTATAACGTCATCAATATAGACGTAGCATCTTATTCCGATGTGCTGGCGAAGTATGTCATCTAATGCTCTTTGGAACGTAGAAGGGGCATTTTTAAGCCCGAAAGGTAATGGGAGAAATTCGTATTTTCCGTTATTTACGGAAAGTGCCGTTTTCTCTATATCAGATTCACGTAGGGGTATTTGATGGAAACCGCTCTTAAGATCTATAACGGTAAATATTTTATTATTTCCGAGGTTGGCCAGGACCTCGTTATTTTCGGGTATTGGATATTTGTCTGGGATAGTTACGGCGTTAAATTTCCGGTAGTCGATGACCATTCTATATTTGTTTTCCCTGAACCGTCGGTTTTCTTATTGACTATCCAGACCGGGGAGTTGTAAGGAGATTTAAATCTCCTTTTTATTCCATTAGCAAGAAATTCTTCGACTTGACGTTCTGTTTCTTCTTTCAGAGCCATTGGGTATGGGTACGGTTTGGAGTAGACCGGGGTGTCTGTCGTTGTTCTAATTTCGCCTTTGACCAGCGTAGTATACGTCAGTTTTTCATCTGGGTCCGAAAATTAATTGGGGCATTTTGCTATTACGTCCTTGATTTTATCTTTTTGTTCTTCAGAAAGATGGGGAACCCTTATTACCGCGTTATTAACTTCTTCGGATATCCGTTGTTTTAGAGGTATGATTGTATTTGTAAGTATGGTCATAATATTTTTGTCGGTATGTGTTATATACGTTCATCTGGCATCCTTGCTAATTATTCTTTATTACTCGTTACTTATTACTTCATACTTATTCAGCAATAAGCGCACATACACACATTTAACATTCTGATCATATGAATTGTTAAATAAAAAGAATGAACATTCCGTTGCTACGCTTAATGTAAAATAGACGTGTTAATACACCACAAATTGGCGACGAGTCGGTTTACATAAGCTATAAAAATCAATACATATTGATATCAATAAAAATTTCTTTTTTTTTGCAATACAAATTTTCGGTGTTATTATAATTAAACTAAGAATCCGCGTAAAAAAAAAGGACAATGAACAAGCAAGTGGAAGCAGTAATAGTAGCGGCAGTGGTATAATTATTCAGTCAGCAAGTGCACCAGAATTCGCACCGGCAACGGAATCATGGCATGTTTGGAAAGAAAAACTGGACATACACTTGTGTGAAATTAATTGTATACAAGAAAATATAAAGAAGGCGATTTTATTAAAATCGATTGGTTCCGAACCATACAAATTGCTGCATAGTTTATGCAGTCCAGCATCCCCAGTTTCCAAAACGTTTAAAGAGTTGTGCGAAATTTTACAAACTCATTACACACCACCTATAATTATATTCTATGAAAGAAAAAAATTCCACATGTCAGTAAAAAGCAACGAAGAAACCGTTTCCCAATGGTATGCACGCGTAAAACAATTGGCATTGGATTGCAAGTTTGTCGCACATTTAGATGCCTTTGTTCTAAATCAATTTGTTGTTGGACTGCCTGACAAAATTTTTGAACGGTTATCCGAGGAAGATGAGACACTCACATTGGCGAGCGCATTGAAACGAGCACTTATTTTAGAAACGAAGCAGGCATCAAAAGCAAACAAAGCAGATCTTGAGGTAAATTTGGTCAAAGACAAATCCCGTACGCAGCGCAACAACAACAGCAGCAAGCAAACTAACACGCAAAGCAAACAAACCGATTTGAAAGGAAAACGCAGCAGTGGCAAAAGCAAAATCAACAACAGAATTTGTTCTCACTGTGGTTGGCGTAACCATACGTCAAATGCATGTAAATATGCACAACCTCGATGTAATTCGTGCGGGAAAGTTGGGCACTTGGCTTCAGTTTGCCGCAGTAAAAACAATAAAGCCATTAATTATGTATCTGATTCAGATGAGTCTAACGAAATCGATCATTTTAACAATTTCATTTTTAATGTTTCTCCTTCAGGTCCAACTTAGGTATATTCGCTTACTATCAAAATCGATGGAATAGATGTGAGAATGACTTGCGATACTGGCGCCCCGTATATAATGATACCTTACAGTCTTTACAACAAACTTAAAGGCAAGAAACGCTTAATATCGTGTTCAGTTCCGTATGTAAGTTACAACGGCGATAAGATTAAGTTGTTGGGTGAGTACAATGCAATGGTGTCGTATCAAGGTATTAAGCGAAAATTAGCGGTTGTTGTTGCGAATAGCGACAGGGCATTTCTAAGGGCATACAATTTGAGCTAACGCAAGTCAACCTAGTACCAAATGAACAAAATTATGCTGTTATAATTGAGCAAATAAAGTCAGAATATTCGGAAGTTTTTAATGGTTGACTAGGAAAGTATGTTAATCACCAAATTTCATTGCAAATTAATGATAATGCAAAACCAGTGTTCTTTAAGCCGCGCACGGTACTTGGAAAGATAAGATTGAAAAACAGTTGCGTGAATAAATAAAGCAAGATATTTTAGAGCCCATTGAAAATTCGGATTGGGGCACGCCCTTAGTCCCAATTTTAAAGCCAAATGGCGAATTGCGGATCTGTGGTGATTATAAAGTTACGCTTAACAAATATTTAGTTGACTTCAGGTATTCCCTACCTAGAATAGATGAAATTTTTGCCTCTTTGCAAGGCTGCGAAATATTTACCAAACTTGATATGTCAAGCGCGTATAACCAATTAGTATTGGATGAAGAGTATAAGCTTCTATGTAGTTGGAGTACGCACATAGGTACCCTGAAGGTAAAACGTTTACCCTTTGGTATAAAGGTAGCAGCGCCAATTTTTCAAAAGACGATGGAAAGTTTGTTTTGCAATATTCCACACGGGTTTGTCTATCAGGATGACATTACCATAGTAGGTAAAAATTTCCAAGAACCTCTGGCTACCATAAGGTTTGGTTTTAAGCAAGTTAAAATCTTCAGGGCTTACGTTAAATTTAAAGAAATGTGAGTTTTTTAAGACCAAAATATCGTATTTGGGTTTCACTATCGACAAAACAGGGCTAACAAAAAATAATGATCGTATTTGAAGTGTTTCAAAATCACCACCTCCAACAAATATCCGCGAATTAAGAGCGTTCATAGGCATGGTAAATTATTATTCCAAATTCATTTCTAACTTTGCTCATAAAATGGCTCCATTGTATGATCTGCTGCAGAAAGACGTTAAATTTACTTGGTCGAAAAGTTGCCAAAATGCGTATGAATTAATCAAAAGTGAAGTTACATCAGACCAAGTGCTGGTCCATTACGACCCCAAAGTGCCCATGATACTATCGACGGATGCAAGTAATTTCGCAGTGGCTGGCATTCTTTCTCACGAATTTTCAACAGGCGAAAAAAGGCCAATTGCATTTGTATCTAGAGCACTATCGAAAACAGAAAGAAACTATAGTACCTTAGAAAAGGAGGCCTTGGCAATAGTATTTTGTCTTATTAAATTGAAACAATATTTGTTAGGAAATCATTTCACACTACGAACCGATCATAAACCTCTTTTGACAATTTTCGGTGAAAATAAAGGACTGCCGGTCATGGCAGCCGCACGTCTGCAAAGATGGGCCGTATTATTATCGACATTCAGTTACTCCATTCAATACGTAAAAGGCAATCGAGAATTTCCAATGTTGCAAATATTAAAGATACGCAAATTGAAAGCAATTTCATAAATCTCATTGAATATGAAAATCATTTGCATATAAGCTTCAAAGATGTTGCAAGGGAAACTAAGCGTAACCCAGTTCTGTCAAAATTGACTGAAGCAGTTCAGAGAGGAATTGTTAAAAACCTCAAGGGTGTTGAATACCAGGATTTTAGGGATAAGGACTTGGAGCTGTCGGTCGAAAGCGACTGTATTTTGTGGGGATACAGGACAGTAATTCCAACCAAATTAAGACAAAATGTCCTAATGGAGTTACACAGGTCACATTTAGGCATTGTAAAAACCAAAGCCTTAGCCAGGTCATACGTTTGGTGGCCTAAAATAGATGAAGATATCGAAAAACTTATCCGTAACTGTTTTCCTTGTCAAGAGCTTCAAGTAAATCCAGAGAAAAGCAAACTAATTCCATGGAAACCATGTGACTCAATATGGAGTCGAATTCATATTGATTTTGCTGGTCCCATAAATGGTCACTATTTATTCATTGTCATCGACTCGCTCTCGAAATGGGCCGAGGTTTTTAAACCCAAAGACATCACATCTACGTTTACAATAGGTAAAATAAGAGAACTTATTTCGCGTTATGGGTTACCTGACACCATAGTAAGTGACAACGGTAGGCAGTTCACGTCTGACGAGTTTAAGAGGTTCCTAAAATTAAACAACATAAGACATATATTAACGGCACCTGGTCATCCGGCAACAAATGGCCAAGACGAAAATTTTGTTAAAACTTTAAAAAAGGCAATATTCGCTATTTTAAAAACATCCAAACATTCAAATTTAGAAACAATCATTTTGCAGTTTTTATTTGATTATCGCAACACGAAGCATTGTACCACTGGTGAGACTCCTGCAAAAATATTTTTCGGTAGGTCATTAAAAACGCGTTTTGGTTCATTACGACCACCGTTAGTTCAAAATAAAATAAGCGATAGCCAACAAAAAAGTATTTTAAATCACAGAGGACAACGCAGTGTAAAGTTTTCAAATGGTGAAAATGTCCTTATTCGCAACTACAAAAACCCAAATAAGCCTTCATGGTCTCAAGCCACAATAAAGCAGCAACTTGGACCTCGTTCATATTATTGCATTTTAAAACACAACAAAATCATCAAAAGACACCCTGACCAAATTCGCGGTATTAAGTCTCCAAAGTCTGACCAAGGTTTTTATGATACACACACAACGTCAGTGGTGGCAGATAAACCCTCCGACAACATCGTTGATAGTGGGGCAGAACAACCTCGATTGGACCTGGAAGAGGCTTACACTGATGATGACGGAAGAAAGCTGAGACCACGACACAAAGGAAAGGTTGTTAAACCAAATACATAAATAAGAAATTTTACTTAGATTAAGCATCTTCATGAATTGAATTGTTAAAATTTGTATAAAATATTTTAATCCATAAAAACGAAAGTACAATGTTTAGATACATACATAAGTAATTGAAACCATAATGAACTTATATAATTTCAACTTAAGTAGGAGCGTGTTATATACGTTCATCTGGCCTCCTTGCTAATTATTCTTTATTACTCATTACTTACTACTTCATACTTATTCAGCAATAAGCGCACATACACACATTTAACATTCTGCTCATATGAATTATTAAATAATTAATACACCACAGTAGGGATGGTGGCTTTTAATTCTTTTAATGTGTCATTACCGATAATCCCGTGGAATGATTTTAATGATGGAAGTATAAAGAATTTTATTTTTCCTACCTCTGGTCCTAGAATGTCTATGAATGTGTGGTGTGTAATTTCGATATCACTAGCTACCCACTTTACCTTAAAAGGGACTTCGTTTGGAATTGGGTTCCTAATTCTTGTAGATTGTATATAATTTTTGTTAGACCCGGTGTCTATCAAATATTCTAGTGCGTCTCCACTTCTAGATACGATTTCGTAATAGGGAAGTGAAGACGGGATTAATCTAAAAAATGAATGGTGTCGTGGTTTTAGTATTCCTGTTCGCAATTCTCCATTCCATTTTGTCTCATTAAATTATCATCTGATTTTGGAAATTGGTTCGACGTTCCATAGCTATTGGGGTTTGTGTTCCCCCCGTATATGTGGTCAGGATCTTCATATACTTGTTGCTCACGTGGATTTACTGATCCCGTATCAACATGGAAGTTCCTTTGAATCTTATTGGGTTGATGCATATGTTGAGATGAGAGGGGACGCTTCTGTGCGTAATTATTTTGATTGTTATTTGGCCTGTTTCGGTAATTTACCTGTCTTGAGTGGATAGAATGATCTACGTCCATAGGGACAGGTGGTTTAGGTGGTAAATTAGGCCTATTCGTATTAGGATGGTTCGCTTGATTGTTATAACGGAATTGATTCATACGGAATCCTTGGTTGTTTTGAGGGTAATTGTAGTTATTAGGTGACGTAAATGGTTGTTGTTGACGATACGTTTGTGGTTTATACCTATTCGGTTGTCGATTAAATGTTTGCGTTCTTGGTATAAAATTAGTTCTAGAATATGTCAATTCGGGATAAAATGGTCTATTATTATTATAATTTGCGTTTTGTCGAGGAGGTCGGGATGGTGCGTAGTTGAAGGTTTTGTTCATGCTATGTGTATGATTCATACGAAATGCCATATTGTCCAGTTTCTGACACAGGTAATGCCTGGGTCAGAGTTGTCATTTGGTACTCGAGTGTACCAATATCTCTTTTATCTGAATAATGCATCATAAGGCATTTCCTAATTTGTGCCAATCGAGCGGTGTACTACACGATTCCAGCGCAGTGTTGGTGTCGCCGACAATTTTGTGCCTAACTGTATGAAGTATTGAAAAGTACTTTGGTGTATTCTTCAATCCTCCGTAAACCTTAAATATTCTGTCGACGCTTTTCCGCCAGGAGTTAAATTCTCCTGGACGTCCCGAGAACTCGGGTAGATATTTGACCATTGTAACGACACCCTAAGAGCAACACACCACATCAACCATACATCTGCTGATGTCGCGCAAAACGGGATAATGAAACCCAGCGCGTGAGTCGCTCGGCCATTATATATTGAGATTTGCTGTAATTCGTGACGTGAGAAAAATACAATTGTAACAATATAAATTGTTAAATATATTTTACATATATTTTTAATATATTATATATTATTAATTAATTATTATTATATATATATATATATTATTAATTTATTATATATTATTAATTAAAGAAAAACTTTTAAATAAAGTGGCACAATACAATTTCGATATTCCGGCTTTATATTTGGCTAGCGTTGGAGGTAAATAATAAACGTATTTAAAACGTATTCTACATGGCGACCGTGACATCGAAACCACGCCACGCGAAATCCAAATTGGTGGCATTACCTAATTTTCGTGGTTATGAAGAGGTAA